>NC_063203.1:3697143-3914643 GCF_017589495.1 Alosa alosa | reverse complement strand
TGCATTGCATTGTACCCGCCACCCCAAACACAATCTATCATACAAGCAGACAAGACAGTCACATTCCAACTCCGGATGCCGTGGGCTTTTGTGTGGGTCTGGTATTATGTGAGTGTGTAGGCTATAACTGGATGTCCAAAAACTTTTATATTTTGGTGTTCACAAAGTACAGTGCATTTGAAGTAGTAATGTTATTGAGCCACTGGTAGAAGCTGGGTAATCCTAAAGGAGTCTGAGTGATTGAAAGGTGAGCAAAATAAATGGAGAGCAGCAGACGGCCTGTCCCTCAAACAGCACACTCCTCACCAACTCATTCATTGCAGGAAATGGGATTGAGGGCGAGGTTTTAGGATTGTGTGTAGGTGAAAGAAATAGCTCTTACAAAATCAATATCCTGGAACTATCAGTGGGGGGACTAAACCAATCCTGACAGTTTGTTTTCAAATAAAGCCAAACATTGTTAAAAAATGTTGCTATATGCTGGAATTTTGTGATGGGATTCTGTTGTATGGCTGTCTTCAGAAGACTTCAAAAAAGGAAATATCTTTAGGCCATTTGCACTAATCTAATGGATAGCAGACGTGCTGACGTGGTGACACCACAGTGAAATCCCACAGTTCCATCTAAAGCTCAGGTGAAGAGTCTCTGCATCACAGTACCTGAATCTTTAGGCCATTTGCACTAATCTAATGGATAGCGGACGTGCTGACGTGGTGACACCACAGTGAAATCCCACTGTTCCATCTAAAGCTCAGGTGAAGAGTATCTGCATCACAATACCTGAATACAATGAAGAATAGCTATCTGTTTTTGAAGGACATTTTGGGGTTCTAACTTCTGAAGATCCAAATGAGTTTTTAAAGATTTGTTGAATTTCTATCTGAATGTTATCTTTGGATTGCATTTGATCAAACTGTTGTAATGGAATTTGTAAGAGTTCAAAAGTATAATCTTAACTGTGTGTTTGAACATTAACATTATCTCCTGAGTGGAATTGGAGGAAACCAATATCTGTATGTGGAAAACCAAAGGGTAAACCTCCAGCATTATCCACTAGCTTCATCATCATTGCCAGGCAGCATTAGAACCAGCATCCAACTCTGGACTTACAGTCTGAGATTGTTTAAAGATTTTGTGAAATGCTTTGGTCTACTATGCTAGACATATTTTCTGTGTCAAAAAAGACTGCCAGGGTGAAGAAATCCATTTAGCCAGTCTTTTCTGGTGTGGCAGAGAGAGCTTTTGACCGGTGGTGTCACTCATGACTGCTGATGGCCCAGTGTTCACTCGCTGAATATGAATAGAATTGGCAAAGAGGAGTTGATGATGAAGGACACATGTTTCATGGAAGGATATTTGTGTAAGAAATGACACACTAATCACCTGGTTTCTTCCACAGTATCATGAGAAATCACAGGTGGAGCACCCCCCCCCCCCCCCCCCCCCCCCCCCAAATAAATAAATAAACAAATAAATGCCTGTGGTATAATTTAGGGTTAAGCATTAAGCATTTAAGAAATCAAATCATGGAAATGTTGATGGCCCTGTGCACTACCTTCCATCCATACTTGCCATCAATGCCCTCAGCAAATATGGTGGTTAGGTAGCAGAGCTAGCTAGCATTTGGTTTTGGAACATATGCCATGGTCATCTGGCACAGGCCCAATCAGAGGCCTTTAGACTGAGACTGATTATCAGACTGTTAGAGGTGCCTGTTTGGGCTGCCCTCCTGTTTACTCATTAAGTGTGTCCAGTCATCCTCATTTAGGATGAGGGCTTAATGAAGCTGACCTGTCTGATGCTGCAGAATTCTCAGGTCCAGAGGATTGTTAATCTGTGTGTGTGTGTGTGTGTGTGTGTAAAGGGCATGGATGTATGCCTTTTGGCATTATCCTTTATGCTGTGTGTGTGTGTGTGTGTTAGAGTGAGTGAACACACGCATGAGAGCTGGAACAGAAGCGAGTGTCTAACAGGGTCTGAAGAGAGCTCTCTTAATGAGAGCGGCTAACAGGTGCTTCTCATTACGGCTGCAAGAAAGGAATGGAGAGGGGGAGATGTGCGAGTCAGAGAGAGAAAGAGAAATTCCCATGCTTTTTCATTAGCGCACACTCGTTTGCTCGCTTATTACGCACCAGCCACTGGTGCAATTTATTTACTCCTGCTGACGCCCAGGCCCTCCTCCCTGGGCCAAATGAATACATCATCAAATCAGCAAGAGCCAACAGGAGGTGGTAAACGCACACACACACACAGAGACACAGAAGGAAAGAAAGAAAGGTATGAAATGGCAGCATCTTCTGATCTGACTTTGAATGGTAACATCCTCCCCTCTTCTCTTTCTGTCTGGCCTTGTTAGGAAGCGATCTCAGCTGCTTTACCAAAAAGCTACTTATTTGTTTTTCTTTTCTGCTCTTTCTACTTTCTAAAATGTGCTCTGACATGTGGGACTGGTGTCTCCTTGTCTGTCTCTTTCTCTTTATAAATAATTGATGTGCATATTTTATACTTTGCCCAACACACTCAAATTGCCTTGCGCTTACTTCCATTCCTGGGTCTTGGTCTTCCTTAACGCCTAAAGTCTGTAAAACTGACAATGACCCTCACTGTGCTAACATTCTCTCCTTAGACATGGCTCTGCAGTCTGCACTCATCTTAGGTACATTGATTAACTGTAAAATACATAAGCTTATGTTAGCACTGGCCTTGTCTCACCTGCTGATAAGCTATCCTCACGACTCCTACTGCGTGCATGAGGAAGAAAGGACCTCCCCCCCCGCTGTGCAGAAGAGATGGATGCAAGCTCATCCAATATCATCACATCATCCAATAATTCACAGGTAGCTTTCAATTGAAAGGCATCCTGCTGCGTTACTTAGACTGAAACCACATCTGCCAGAACAGCCACCATGTGTGATCAATGGCCTCCATGCACCGCGTGCCTCCTGGTATGTTTACAGCGTTTGAAAGCCCTACCCATGGTAATGGCAGGCTGTCTCTGCCTTTATGTGGAATCACTATACTGATTTCTCCCCTTCCGTCTGCCCCTCAGCTGTCTCTGGGGCTGCAGCCACAACATGCGGTGGGAGGCTATATAGGCTCCCACATGGTGTCGGGGCTCAGTGAAGCAGACCTCAATAAATCAATCCCTCTAATTTGTTCAGGACCAACTAGCTCCGAGTGGGATTGGAGGAGACAAATTTGTTTACTGATGTATAGGCCACAGAAAAGCACCTCTCTGAGGGCCTCATGTTTACCTCATTTCAAAGCTCTAAACTCGACAAAGGATGTAGCTTTTGGGGCAGATTGATTGGATATGTTGCAATGTTGTCTGAACAACGAACCTTGTTTTAACAGTAAGGGAGTGGTTTCAGCCGATAAAAAAATGGTGGTTGTAATTGAAAATGGAAATCAGTTTTTGGCTTTGACAGCATTTCCCAGTGTAAATATAGGTGTGACAACAGCATGGCTGGAGAGATATGTCCAACAGCTGAAACACACACCTGCCCACTCACACATAGCTGTGTGTACAGTATCCTGTATGCATAATGTATTTGTATTATGTTTACCTTAGAGACAAACCCCACTTAGTTTAATAGTTTTTCAGGTTAGATTTGTTTGTCACTATATTTTGCCTATATATTTAATAATTCATAAGTAAGTATGTACCTCCCATAAATGTACAGTAATTGTAATGCCACAGATGAATGAAGATCCATTCAGGCAATAGTAGGAAAAATCAGGAGTTTTATTTACATGATGCGCGTCAAGGGAGAAACAACAGACCTTCACATACAAAATCCACCAGCTGTTCTAACTTAAGAAGTAAAGGGTCAGGGTTTAAGTATCTTTCCAGGTTGGTGGGAGATGCCGGTCGTCTTAGCTTATGTGGACCACTCTGACTCAGACCATGATTAGTGCCAACCTGCCAATACAGAGCACATAACTACTGACGCAGGAGATGCACCTATGCAGAACTCTGACACGGCAAACACATAATATTCGGTTAAACATAAGGACAGATAGAGAGATAAATACGAAATATAAAGACATAAACTATTTTTGTCTATAAAAAGCATAAAACATGAATTCAATACTCTCAAGATGTGGGCCATTACAAGATGCACAGCCGTGTGCTTCTTAAGCAGTATAATGAATCTGTTTATGAGTAACTGTGTTTGGTTCTTTTTATGCAAACAGAATATGTTCCATATTTGGCACAGCAATTCAGCTACAGGAAAGTAAAAAACAGAATATGTGACAGAATAGTAGAAGAGTAGCCTAAAGAAATCCAATGTTGAAATGTATGACGTTCAGAAAGCCCTCTGTAGTTTTTTTCTGATGTGTGAAACACTGAGAGAATTGATGGCGGAGGAAAGATGTCTGTCAACATAATACCTCATGAAAAAATGTTCAGATGTCTAAACTGTTCACCCCAGTCCAGCGGTTGGCTATGCCGTCAGAGAGGTTGCATGTTTTTACCTGCCACACAAAGAAAGTTCACTGAGCAGACCAGCATGTGGTTGCCATAGAGATGCAGTTCTCTCGGTGTGAACTGTGACCGCATCCCCTCCCAGCCTGCACACAGCATTTATGGAAAAGTGGTCTGGAGTAGTAAGCGTGAAGTTATAACTCAAGTGAATGGTACTGAGGTAAAGCATTGTGTGAATTGTTGTGTAACTGTGTCTTACAAATCAAACATTTATAAGGAGGATTTGTATCCAAATGCAGAAAGCCAAAAAATCTATTGAACTAATAATGGTTTTTGATACCCTGGCAGGCCAGACGGACAGCAACATCTTTATGAAATATCCAAGAGGAAAATTGAAAGCCAGGCAACATATGGATAAGCAGCACAACCACCCGCATACACAGCAAAGTCTTGGGGTGTGTATAATTATTAAATCAACATGAAATTGAAACAGTGACATATGGTCACTTTCAAGATGCTAATGAATCAGTTTCACTCACTTTTTCCCAGTCTGTATGATGTTTAATTATCTGTCCTTATCTAATATGGTCAGTGTTAGACTAATGTAATTCGCCAAACTACAGTAAAACTAATGACTTGACTCTCGGGGCACCTCAGGTTAAATAACAAAATTGCAGAGGTAAATGCATCGGCCATTTGATGTCAAGAAAAGGAAATTAGTTTTACCACTTCATTATCTACGTTATTACGCCACGTTCATGCATCAATCGGACACGCCGCCATAGGGGCTATTTTTGTCCTCGCTGCCCGACCCTGCCACTCACCGCACGGTAATCCAATAACTGCAGTTTCGCTCACAGAGACCACACTAGTGCATGCCTGCTAAAATGTGCAGAGGGCCATCTTAGAACACAAGCTATTGGCTGGCCTTAACTGAGCCGTTTTAAAAACATTGAACGTACAGTAGGAATGATCATGATGGTAGATGAGCGTCTGTTACGGATTATGGAGGGACACACTCAGGTCCACCTGTAGGTGTGTCAGGTATGTGAGATATGAGCGAGTGGCTATCGGTCACTTGGTAATTGGAGGGACAGATGAATGATTCATCCGAGCCAGATCGAAGTTCATGACAAAGCTCTCCAATCCCCCTGTTCTGTCTGAGATCATTCAATAGCTCCTTTTTCAAGCACATAACCCAAATCTAATTAGACCCCACTGAGCAATACGGCTCAATATTGATTCCTTTGATTCAGCATCACATTTGCACACACACTCTCTCTCTCTCTCTCTCTCTCTCTCTGTTTGTTTCACTCCTTCGTTCTTCCTGCCTATATTTAGTGGTGAGACTGCGCCGCATTTGGGCCCATCTGAAGATTAGGGAGATCCCTGCACAGCCGGAGCCCCTCTGGCAGCCAGGAGATCTGATTTGATCTGGCCCTCTGGCAGCCAGGAGATCTGATTTGATCTGGCCCTCAGGAGATCTGATTTGATCTGGAGCTGCTCGGCTGAGAGGGAGCAAGAGGAGATGATCCCATCACACACTCTCAGCTTTTACTCTCTCTCTCTCTCTCATTCCCTCACTCTCTCTCTCTCTCTCTCTCATTCCCTCACTCTCTTTCTCCATCGCTCCATTCTCAAGTAGTGGTGAATATCGATAGTGTTTCAGCCCTGCTCCCTTTTTAGCATTTCGGATCTTTGGACGTTTCTGTTGCAGTGAAGTGCAGAGGAGAAGCATGGCTTAGGGAAGACTTCTTTTTCTTACTTACTTTGCATGTTCTGCACGTGATTTTCAAGACAAACTTGATCAAAACAGACGATGAAAGCAGGAGAGTTTAAACTCACGCTGCCCCCCCCCCCAACATCTTTCAACAAAACACCAGCATTTGAGTGCTGGCAGGGTGTTCAAAACATAACAAAGCTTTGAATACACACACACGCGCACACACTGACGCAGGCGCACACCAACCTGCGTGGCTCTCCCCTTCAGCGTGTGAGTTCAGCTGAGTTGAAAGTGTGACCTGAATAACAGGCTTCTGTGGGCTGCAGGAGGCCTGCTCGTGCCCGTGCTCATGAAACACTGCGCTCCCAATTCCCATGTCTCCAAGGGCAGTCCTCTTTCAAAAACAAAACCCATGCATCATCGTGCGACTCCCTCTCTCTCTCTCTCTCTCTGTGTCTCTCTCACCCTCTATCTATCTATCTTCTTTGCTCTCTCTCTCTCTCTCTGTCTTTCTCTCTCTCACACACACACACACTCACACACCAGACAAAGCATTCATTAATTAGTTGTTTTGTAATGTCCTGCAGTCCTTGTTACGGCACAAAGCCAAAAGCTTTTTCTGTCTAAATCGACTTCCCCTCCTCTTTGTCCTCCCGTTCCTTGCCCTCCTCCTCCTCCTCCATCGCTGCACCTCCACCAGCCCAAATCACTCCGTCTCAGGAAACTCCTCTCCACCTCCACTCCCCCCCCAGCCAACAACACACTCTCTCTTCTACACCCCTTGCTGTGATCAAACTGGTGAAGGGGCAGACGGAGAGAAAGAGAACAAAGTGTGATTGGGGCTCCGGAGGACCCACGGCCCCCCTCTTCCAGCTTTTCCACTTTCAGATGAAGTTCGGCTCGACTTTATTTGCCATGGCCTGTAAATCTTTTTTTTCTGTGGTTGGCAAGGCCTGTGAGCCAACCTGCCCTGCAAGAATAGATGGTTTTGGATGGTTTCCTTTATTGCAGCTCTATTATGGATGAGACACAAGCAAGCAGAATAAGAGTTTGTACTGGAATACATTTAATGCCGCTGGGCTTTTGAGGCTGTCCTTCCAGGATAGTGAACCAACTGGACCGATTGCTTACACACGTTTCTATTTGTTTTCAGAAATGTAAACACAGAAAAAAAAACAGGTCAGCTGCAAATAATGAGCAAGACTGAGCATGAACAGATTAGACATAAACAGGGTTCTAATACTGGTCTCACTTATTCTTGTATTTGGATCTCTTATTTGCATGGTCTCGCTTATTAACCTTCTAACACTGTTCCGGTCAAAAATGACCGATTTACACATTCCCTGTACCATGAATATGGTATTTTTCATCAGATTGCCTCAAGATCTTATGATATTCTTCACAAAAGGCTTTTGAACACATAGAATGTATTGTGACTACTTTATTTGAATTTTGAGTGATTTATTCAACTTAGAAACACTTTTTTTGTTTACGGTCAAAAATGACCGCCATAGGAAATGAATGGGAAAGAGTATAATTTTCATCCAGGAGATGAAAGACATCTCCTTACACACACTCCTACAAATTACTTCCAATGTTCCCACACATGTATGCATGCACACACAGAACCACACACACCCCCACACACATATACGCACACACACATATACACACAAACTGACACACATACACACACACACATGTTCACCCACTCACACACACACACACTCAGTTGTCAGTTCATGTGGTCATGTTGCCACTTGTGCGTGTGACCCACCAATGTTCACACACATATGCATTCATGCACATACAGAAACACACCCACCTACACACACACAAACAGACACACACACATACACATGTACTGTACACCCACTCACACACACACCACACACACAGTTCATGTTGTCAGTTCATGTTGTCATGTTGCCACCTGCATATGAACCACCAGTATTCGCACACATATGCATGCATGCACACACAGAAGCACACACACACAACACACCCTACACACCCCACACACACAAACAGACACAAAAAGACACACACACACACACACACACACATACAGTACACACACACACACACACACAGTTCATATTGTCAGTTCATGTTGCCACATGTGCATGTGAACCACCAATGTTTGCACACACATGCATGTATGCACACACATAAACACTCACACAGACACACACAAACAGACACACACACACAGATACACACATTTACACCCACTCTCTCTCACACACACACACAGACACACACACACACAGTTCATGTTGTCATCTTGCCACTCGTGCATGTGAACCACCAGTGTTCGCACACATATGCATTCACACACATACAGAAAGACACCCACCTACACCCACAAACCCACACACACACACATTTTGTAGATGTTAATGTTCTAATAAGGCTCTCTTACCAATAAATGTTCTATTAAATAATACTTTTTGTCATGGTATTGGTATTTAAGAGCAGTTAAAACTGTCCGGTCAAATTTGACCGTGAACAGTAAATTAAGGGCAACGGACAGTGTTTAAAGGTTAAGGATCTTTCCCTATGAACAATCAAGAAACTCTCCACACAACATTAAGTTGCATCCAAACAATGTCACCAGTCATAATATAGTCACACCAACTTTTTTTTTCAACTCCCAAGTCCCAATAAGCATAACCACCAACTCCCCTTTGCCCTGTAAGAAGACACACAGCACAAGCAGACCTATAGAATCCTTCAGGCCACACGTCAGATTCCTGGGTGTTGTGCTTCCTCTTTCTCGTTTGATGTTTGCCGGTGGTTCCCTGCGGCTTCCCCCTGCACATGTGATGTAAGGATACATGTTTGATCATGCATGTCTCACACCCCCTCCACTAGCAATTAGAGGAACCCAGATCTTCTCCCCTATAAACAGACGTTTGGCCTCAAAAAAACCTTCCCTTCTCTGCCTTACATAACGGAACAACAGAGACATCAACTTTTAGTGGTTATTACAAAGAACTAAGGGGTTACATTCTGGAGTGCAATAAGTACAGATCTTCTGGATTCCAGCGCCTCTAGTCTGAAGCTTTCTATAAAAGCTATTCACTTATGTGGAAAGGAAAAAGAGCAAGCATAGTCATTTCATTCCTCCTATGAACATGATAGTGATAACAGCAATATATCTCTGATTATGTGTCTCTGATTCAGGGGCAATAACTACTTTATGTCCTAGACTGTTGGATAATGGCTCCATGGAATTGGGACAATGATTGTCTGCATTGTTCCAGAGGTGCCACGCCGCTTGCCCAGAATTATGATTGAGACTTAGATTAGATTTGTGCTGTATCAAACACACACACACACACACACACAAACACACAGAGAGAGAGAGAGAGAGAGAGAAATGCCGGAAACTACAGATTTTGAAGGAGATGAAAGGAAGGAAGAGAGAAAATAAGAGAATGAATGTAAGAAAGAGGAAACAAACTATGAAAGAGTGTCACTTTTATCTGTCCATGTCTATGTAGACCTCCTTTGGTCTCTACACCAAAGGCTAATCATTATATGTACTGGGATGGACTGCCTGCTGTTCTGGGACCTGTGATTCAACTCCATTGGCCACAGCAGAGAGAGACCGCACTGAGGCATTCTTGTGTCCGGGGTCTTGGGAACGTTTAGAGGGCATAACCTGTATGGCTCATTCAGCTACCATTAAACATTCAAATAGGTTTGTTTTCCGCAATGACAGAGAACACATACAATTATGCAACGGTCCCCTCTCTGAGATTGAGTTTGACATCACAAGTACAAAAGGACTATATTTCAACATTTTCCAATACTTTTCTGTAATTTCCTGAATATAAAGCATGGTTAAAACATACATTTCTGCAGCCATTAGGTTAATACTGGGGGGAAGGCACATCTACGGCAATGCATTTCATCATTCTTCTTTATGATTAAACCACTTTAATTAGGATTCATTGGGTTATGGGGATATCAGATGTTTTATTTAAAAAAAAAAATAGGTAAGTAAGTCCTTTACATCTTCATTAGTTTGGCTGGATCAGCAGGCACTGAAGAGGACGTGCTGAAGGGAAATAATTAAAGTATGTTCGAGTCTCTCCAAACTCAGTAATGAACACACTGAACAGGGCTGAGCACACGGAGGGCAGGACAATCAGGAAGTGTTCATATTATGCTCTCATTAAGCTCTGGGCAGAATCCTAAGCTGCTTTCTACCATTAGCAAAGATTAACGGAGAGAGGAGAGAGGAGGCGAAGAGTATAAACTAATTGCATGACAGAGGAGAAGAAAAACTGTCACCAGCTGAAAACAAAGATTATGGAATGTGGGAGAATGGTGTCTCTATTCCACAGTACTCCACTCCTCCTCTCTCACTCTCCCCTCTCTCACTCCTTCCCTCTCTCTCACACCTACTCTTTCTCTCTCTATCTGATACACTCATGCAGAATAAAACACAGTTAAACTAGTATTATTATTATTATTATTGTTATTATTATTATTATTATTAGTAGTAGTAGTAGTAGCAGCAGTATAGTAGCAGGGTTAGGGACTGGAATGATCACAGTAAATAACTAGTAAGATCTGTCACATCCCTTCCCTGTAGATGAGGCCGTGTGAGCGGAGCGTGTGAGCGGAGCTGATGGTTGTGCTATGTTTGTGTGGCTGGGTGGCCTCCCTCAGCCGGGCCTAAACGCTTCATGACTCCAACCCCCCGGCTGCCATTTTCCCCCAGAATCCATCAGAGAGCTGTGCACAATAAGAGGCCTTGGGGAGACGGTAGATCTAATTAAAAGGCCTACCAGGCCTTCAGGGCCAATAAGGAAAGGTTCAGCGGTGACAAAAAGGCAAACTTTAATTCAGCCAAGTTAATTGAATCTACAAGCAGTCTGCCACTTTCAACTGTCAAACACTAGATTGCTGTTCGGACGATGGGCACTTAAGGACCCTTCTATTTCCCCATTTCCCCCTAACCTACTCCCTCCCTGGGATTAAATTCATTTCCTTCTCCGAGCCACTCTACTGTAGCCCACTGAAACGAGCTACATGGTGGTTTTTGTTGAGGTCCACTGCTGTCCACTTCAGTGGTTGTCGGTAATCAACTGGCTGTGGTCTTACTGGAGCCCTTTCATATGTGCAGCTAATTAATCATGTTGGATCGGGAATGACAGATTGGTCAGTGCCCACAGCCTGTTGACGCACGCAAGCCGTAACAAATTGCTGCTCTCAGCTAGAAATGACCCTTAGCCCACAGTGGCCAATTTGATGATGTTATTGAAATAAACTGAAAATGTCACTTGATCCTTTCATCTTTAGCTAAGTGTGTTGGCCAGTTTAGGTCAGTGTGTTGGCATGTGGGTGGTGGTTTATGTGTTTTGCTGTAATAAATAAACTATGTTATGGCACCACTAGTATGCATACCACTATACCATTGATGCTACTGTATACCAACAGCAGTTGCCTTCTAGCAACCACTATATTAGCAATATAATAGAGGAGACCCCGTTCTAATGCTAAACTAGCCAGATTAGCCCCACTGAGGTACAGCTATCCTGTTCCACTGATTGTTAGGACAGCTAAGTTAAGTTAAGTTAAGTTAAGTTGTATAAACTGCACATCACATTTTCATGGCTGATTGGCTGGTGACACAGAAAATGTGCAATGAAATGTTCCAATATTGGCCGTGAATTTGCTGCAGGTTTTACAAGACTGTCTACATAGCCTCCTCTGTTATGAGTCTCCAGTCAGATAAATGTTTCATATGGACACACCAGGGGGTCTGATTCTAGTAACTGGGCATTTGGACTGAGGCCACGTTAAAGCAGTTCTCTCACGGTCCATCCATGTGTCCAGGTGTCACTGTTTGACCCTCATGCCTTCTCTTCCTCCACCTTCATATTTCCTCTTCATTCATTTCACCTCCATTCCATTCATCTTTTCTTCCATCCTCCAACTCTCACATTCTTTCCCTCTACCTCTATCCCTCGCTTCCCCCCTTCCCTCTCTCTCTCTCTCTCTCTCTTTCTCTCTCTCTGTCTCCTGAGTCTGTCTACTGAAGGCTGCGCCATGCATTACATTACTTCTCCATCCCTCATCGATTTTCTTTCAATTGTAAAGTGCTATTGATTGAAGTACATGCACTATAGAGTCCGCTGCTTCGGCTCCGACTCACAGCCGCCTTCCATCAGCCCACTCCCCTCCAACACCAAAGAGCCAAGCCTCGAGTGCACTCTACATACACACACACACACACACACACACAGCCTCACAGATCACTGGACAAACACACACACACACACACACACACACACACACACACACACAGTTGCACCTTTCCTTTGTTGTTGCAGTCACCACTCCACTGGTGTTGAAATCTCTCTTTATTCTATTCGGGCTCCTGGGGTTGCTGTTGTGGAGGCAGGCAGGGTGAGTGTGAGGGGAAGGTCTGCTGACAGAGCACATGGCATCTCCGACACTGATGGGCTGGAGTAGCCGCCCCGCCGGCTCCACCTCAGAAATGACACAGAGTGGACTCGGGTCAGAGACATCATAATTAGGACCCCTAATGGCGTTTGGCACCAACACACATATGGAGATGCCCCGGCCATGTGGCCAATTTTAGACAAATTTCAGACAAAGGGTTCAGGATTGTGTGTCATTGTGTGTGTGTGTGTGTGTGTGTGTATGTGTATGTGTATGCATGGGTATGTGTGTGTGGGTAAAGGTATGGATACAAATCTTTTGCATGTGTGTGTGTGCGTGTGTGTGTTTGTGTATGCATGGTATGTGTGTGTGGGTTAAGGTAAGGATACAAACCTTGTGCGTGTGTGTGTGTGTGTGTGTGTGTGTGTGTGTGTGTGTGTGTGTGTGCAGTGGACTTGGCAGGTGGGGGAACCCTAAAATCCAGTGTTGGTGCAACAGAGAAAAATGACTCATATTGAGTATCGTGGTGAAGCAATACTTTTTGGACAAGAATTGCTAGCTTCTTGGTCACCGCTGTACACGCTAAAATTTAACTCACCATTTATTTTAACAATATCATTGCGCTATATCGTTGGTATGAAAGAATATATTTATTATTCATTTATCTGAGGTGGCGGAACTGCGTTCCTCCTCGTCCCCCCCACTTTAACCCCTGTGTGTGTTTGAGTGTGTACATGTATAACAGTAGTTCCATGGCAGCCGTGTAGAGCACCAGGTCGGACTGGACCCATCAAAAGGCAATCTACATAAAAAGCCATGTGTAATCTACCTGCACCAACCCAAAGCCCTCAGAGACACATGCAAATCCTGAAATATGAAAATGCACCATACGGACCAGATGGCACCAACATAGAAATGAATTATTCGGCTTTCCTCAAAGGCGTGTTTAAGTCAGGGGACATGAATCACTTCTTTCTTCCACTGTCAAGAAATAAGTGACAAAAATATCCTGCTACACCTGATGTAATTGAATCTGTCCCTTTCTCCTCCCCCCCCGCAATGTTGTAGTATCTCGGTAGAGGTATATACTATTCTGTGTGTTCACGCTTCAGCAAACCATTTATTTGCCATCTATAATGTAGACGCTGGATAAATAATAGATTGTGCTCAGTGTCCTTGTCTCGCTGAGAACTCCATAGAGTAAAGACCTACAGATGGATGAGACTGTGATCTATCTCCAAAAGAACATTGATTTGGGGAGACAATGACCGACACGTTCCAGCATCTACAATTCGCCACTGACAAAGTGTCAGTGAAGTCATGTGAATGTAATTTAGTGTATAGCGACGTGCTAGGATTGAGCCTTACAGCCTTCTCATTTCTGATTACTGGTATCTCAAGTAGTGCGAGAAAAATAATTGCACCCACCTATTGGCCATGTTGTTAACTTGAAGCTGTTATTGCTACATGTACCACTTTGTTCAGATCTCTCTCTCTCTCTTTCTCTCTCTCTCTCTCTTTCTCTCTCTCTCTCTCCTCTACCTTTATTTGACTCTTCCCTAAAGAGACCCCCCTTTCCCTATGTTTGCCTGTGGCTGCTGAGCAGCAGAGTTGAACAGATGATAGCGGTTGATGAGTCGGAAAAGGCAGAGCGTTCCCTCTTCGTTACAGGGATTGACTTCTATCCATCTCAGGAGGCGTACCAACAGGCGCTCGCTTGAATCCATGACCATCACAGGATTAATCTTCTGTCATGGCCATTAAAGGCAGTGCCTTCTCCTCATCTACCACGCCAACTAACCCCCCATAACCCACACACACACACACACACACACACACACACACACACACACACACACACTGCATGGCTCACTCTTTTTTTCTTGTATCTTCTCATCCTTCGTTCTTCTCATCTCATCCCCCACTCTCTCTCTCTCTTTTGTCATGTGCCATGCATGCTAGTGCTGCCCGTGAGCTACGTGAGGTAATGCTAGAGGAAAGGACCCAGAGGAGGACAGGATTACTAATGGAGCGCAGATCGCTGGGTCAGGGAGCAGGAGGGTTTAATTGGACTTAGAGTAGGACTAGGAGACTGCTATGCTGCTACTTTAAAAGCTTTTGATTGACTGACCCTGATGTGATGATTGTTAGTGAACACTAAACAAACTGAGCAAGAAATCCCACCAAAGAGAGAAGAAGGCATATCACTTGTGAATGTTAGCTCATGTTTGTTCACTGCTGGAAAAGTGAATATAACACACTATCATCAGATTCCTCACTAACAGTGTGGTAAAAAGAATGTGGGCAAGAATAATTTCCTCCCACCAATTCAACCCTGATATTCTGGGGTATGACAGATTCACTTACGGTGGCCATGTGAATAAGCCTTCCCAGAAACGTGCATGGAGTTATTTTACATTGGTTTAGGGAGACCATATACAGCTTAATCAGGCTGCTGTTATCTGAACTGAATGAGGATTAGCTTTTCTCTATGTTCTAATAGATATGCAGAGCCCTATACAGACCCAGGACCAGTTCATGTTGAGGCCAAAAGCATGTGTCCCTTTTGTCCTTGACCCAATGAAAAGCAGACAAAAAATGAATGAGAACGGATTCATATAGTCAGCAGTGGGTCAGGCATCTTCAGAAGCTAATCACAAAGGGCATTATAAATGAAATTAAATAAGATCAAATCAATTGAATTATATAAAATTCAAACAATAAGAAGGAAATCAGACCAATGATGTAACTGAACATAGTGTGCTATTGTGACATCTCAATGACAAGACGTCATGCTTTCTGTGGAAGATACAAGCCCAGTCAAAAATGGAGAAAATACTCTGATAGCAGACAATAGGGTCATTTCTATTCCAAAGAGATAGAGAGAGGGACAAAAAGAGAGGGAGGGAGGGAAGGAAGGTAGGTGTGACAAGGCAGACGGAGCCTTATTTTATGTGATAGTTCTGCCTTGGCTGGTTTTGTTTAACCTCTCTCATCACTCCTGACCAGTCTCATTTCGGTACCCTCTCTTCTGGAAAGTTCTGCAATGTTCCAGCTGTCTTCCCCGCATCTTTTCTGACCTGTTTTATTTCTTTCAAGTGGTCCACAGTAATGGACAGCTCCATTTGTTTTGTCTTTGCTCTAAATTCATCTAATTTTCTTAGCAAATATCTTCCTTAAAGTTTCAGTATTTCAATCGTCTTGTGTTCATCCATATTGATCTACAGCCTGTTAGGTTTTGTCTTTTGTCTGAAGAATAAGGCATTGCATTTGTGACACACACACACACACACAGTGTTTTGTAGAACTCGACCTTGTCTTGATGAAAACCTGCCCTTGACCAGACTGGAATGATTCTTTAAATTCATTGTAAATCAGAATGGATTTTACATTTAAACTGCAGGAAATAGAGAGGCTGGGGTACACCCAGTGAATGGCAATACTCCAGCAAGCTGGTATGGGGCATGGACCCCAATTCAGACTTTGTGACGTGCGCCTGCTTGTGGTCTGCTTGCTCTTAGAGATGCCCTGGAAAACCCCTACAGGCATTTCACGGCAGCTATGGAGCAGCCTCACGCCTGATTAATGTGGAATTTTATTGGCTGAAACACGCAGCCACATTAGCGGAGCGCGCCGCCTCAGATAAAACCCGACGCACAGGACTTACCATCCGCCAAGGCCCAGTGAAGCAGCAAACACAACCTGTTAATTGGTTTAGCCCAAGATTATCAGGATCACATTCATCTGATAAACCACTTCCATTCCTTTCCATAATACAGTTTATACAGAACAGACATTATACACACACACACACACACAATTTATATAGGTTGCAATGTGACTATCGTTCAATTCTGCTGCATCACAAGTAGCAAAATGAGTTTCCATTTCTACCTAAGCACATGTACTGTATACACACCGTCTGCCTATCTGGCACAGTGTTTGAAATGCATCAGCACAATTAGCATGTAAACTAGAGTGAATGTATGCTTATTGCTCTATATGAATAATTTGATATAATTGTAATATAAATAGCATACATATTTCATGTCAAGTGTCTGAGTCTAGAGGCATGTGGCCCGTCTCGTGGCATAATGGCAGCACTGGGGAAATGAGGCTGATACATAATGAATCATATTGCGATGTATGAGCCTGTTTCCCAGCCTGATCCCAGCCACGCCGCGTCTATAGAATCCTATGATCTTATGTTGATTGTGGAACTGGGACGAGTTCCCCACATTGTGTACGCCGGTGCAAAGCGATGAAATATTCAGAGCCCAAGCAGGGCCGTGGAGTGTGTGTGTGTGTGTGTGTGTGTGTGTGTGTGTGTGTGTGTGTGTGTGTGTGTGTGTGTGTGTGTGTGTGTGTGTGTGTGTGTGTGTGTGTGTGTGTGTGTGTATGTGTGTATGTGTGTGTGTGTGTGGTGTCAACAGTGTGGTGGGAGATGGAGACACTTTCTTTCTTTCTGAGTAAATATTTACTGCAGCAGCCAGTCAAGGTCAGAGAGACAGCAGGAACGTCTAAACGTGTACTTTGTGGAGTGTGAGTACTTACTCCTATACTCCACATTTGCAGGAAGAGGGGATTTCCGGTACAGTCTATAACAGTATAACAATCAATATGGTGTCATTTTGTTGTTCCACCATTGCACAGTGAAGTGAAGAAGACAGCCACATAGCTTTACAAGGTTACACACCATCTCCACCATAAGCTTGTTGATATTCTGTAGCGCTTCTCCGTCAGTGGAACTGCAGAGGAATGTGAAACGGGAAGCCTCCGAGTGCACCTGGGGAGCAGCGCTCCTGCTGGCGTCCTCCCCGCTGGTCCTCCCCCCCCGACGGACGGGAACATGGACACAGAGAGGGGACGAGATGAGAGAAGCCCTGGGATGACCAGCCTGGCAGCCCAGTTAATGTGATCCTCGCCTGCTCACCGCTAATAAAGTCCAGTTAATGAGCACCACGGGGAAGAGGGGAGTAATTAGGAGTCATAAGAGACCTTATCAGACCTGTTGAGGGAGAGCTACTGGAACGGCACTCACTACCAGTGTTCGGCACCAAAACGACTGTGTGAGAGAGAAATAGAGAGAGAGGCATTACAAAAGACTTTACTACAACAGTATAAATCACTTTCTCATGCTTCAGAAAATAATGGTCTCCTGCTGAAAAAAAGACTTTTTTCAAGTTACAAGTTTTTATTTGTATTGTTTGTGGTAACCACTGTAGTAGTGTCCTTCAGTCTAATTGCAGTCTGACAAAGGCCCATAGAATATTTCATTTTTGCTGTTGGTTTCTCATCTGGAATAGTTTTCCCCAGGAGGAGCCTGTGTGATGCCCCTGTGTTTTGGTTTGGAGTGTGGTTAAGACACAGCAGCATCATACACTTGAAATGATGACAGATATTTCAACAACAAATGAAAACGGTGAAATGTTATGATAACTTTCACCTAAAGTTTTCTTGCATGATGCAACACTTGCAGGGTATTACCCACAATGTTTGCACATATTTTACCACTGCTACCATCCTACTATTTGTGATGGGGAATATATATACATGAGGGAGCACCTTTTGGCATGATTCCAAATATGTCTCCTGGAGAAGGTGAGAGACTACATCAGTCCTGAAATATTAATGTTTGATATGGACAAATGGGTGGGTAATGGGAGGGAGAGATAAATGGAAGCCTATTTCCTTACACCAAACAACTATGACACAAATCAGGATCAGCACAGGAAATCTCACTTGGCTTGTTTACAAACACATAGGTAAGACTGTAATCACAATGACCCCCATTCCTTCAGATGCACATGGCTTATTTGAGAAACAGGTCAGCTGTCCCGAAAACGTTCCGATCTGTCCCTGTGCCATGATAAACCTGCTTACCCGAGTGCTCCAATAATGAGGAGTTAGAGAGAGCAAACATCCTGAGCACAGAGGCAATCCTCATGTTTGGACAGCTCAGATGGGCAGACGAGCTCTTCCACATGGGCACCTCCAGAATGCCCAAGGCAACTCTCCCTCTGTGGTGACCAATGCCAAGGAGAGCTTGTAAACAGAGCGCACTGTAAACTCTTGAAAGGAGCAGCAGAAACATCAACTCATGTGGAAGCCTGTGACACTCACAGGGAAAGGGACCAGCACTGTGACCAGGGAGAGGGACCAGGAGAGGGACCAGGCCACTGTGACCAGGGAGAGGGACCAGGAGAGGGACCAGGCCACTGTGAGCAGGAGGAAGGGCTGGTGTGCTGCCATAAGGAGCACACAAACCCGTTTTGGTAAATAAACAAACAAAAACAAAACAAAACAACAAGAATAGGGCACACATGGAAAAATGGAAAACAAAAAAACAAGCCCCAGTAAAGTGCACCGTTTATGTAGCTTTCTTTTCAGGATCTGTGCCTCACGAGTCATACTGTACACTCCAAGGTATCCTCATGAACAGAGATCACTAAGATCACCATTGCCATCATCATTAGGCATATCATCATCATCACCACTATAATAATAATCACCATAATCATCATCACCATCATCATCATCATCATCATACTGTTTTTCCACCTCAGAGGAGCTGAGTAGGGACAGGGGCATCTCGGGTTACGATCCTCTGCGTGGGAGTTTTACAACCTGGATGTGACATGCAGGTCAGCTGTGATGAGAGCGTTGAGCGTGGCGACGGATGCACTGGTTCTGCCTCTGATGTGGACCGAGAGGGAAATGCCACAACACTGCGGCACAGCGCAGAGAAATAGGTATAGATTGGCATAGATTGGTGTGAAACAGACCGTGAGGAATGCCAGTGCAGGAAGAATGGGAAATGACTTTACACAGATCAGACATATTTCTGCCTCCAGTTTGCATTGGGCTCAATGTCTGTCTGTCTGTCTCTTTTTCTCTCTCTCTCTTTCTCTCTTTCTGTGTGTGTCTCTCTCCATTTCTCGCTCTCTTTTTGTGTGTGTGTGTGTGTGTGTGTGTGTGTGCGTGCGTGTGTGTGAGAGACGTGTGTGTGTGAGAGAGAGAGAGAAAGAGGAGATAGAAGGAGATCGATATTAAATGAAATATGTCCCACTCCTTACACTAGATGAGCTCTTTTTTGTGGACATTAAGATGATGCTATCGCCATGACAGCGCGTGCTGACACCTCTCTAACCCACTCCAGCGCCATTGATTAGTGGGGCCTTGACACCAGGTGAGGGATTAGCCGTGAGTGACACAATGAGCCTCCAGTGACTGGCTAAGGCGGGATCATCTCGGGCTAAGGCGCTTGATGGAGTCGTGGAGGTCAGATGGTGAATTATGATAGGCAGAGAAATAGGTATAGATTAGGCCCCGTGTGGGTGCTGGAGCTTTAATGCACATTTACAAGCAAACTTGGTAAGAAATCGCGTCAGGGTGAGGAAGGCTAAAAACTAAATGTTCATAAAAGATGCATGATGGACATATTTTTCCCAATGCTTTTGATATAAGATATGTGTGTGTTTGTATGTGTACTGTAGGTGTGTAGTTGTGTGTGCGTGTGTGTAGGTATATGCATTTGTGTGTGTGTGTGTGTGTGTGTGTGTGTTTGTGTGTTTGTGTGCTCCTCTGATTTGACAAGAGCACCACTTCACTAGCCTTGATTCATCTCCTGCACCTTGAGCGCCATATTTACAAGCTGAAGAAGTTCAGAAATGTCCAAGATCAGTCAAGACAAACTTCTCCAACTTCCCCTCTTTTCCTTCTTCACCCTCAGCAACCACCATATTCTGGTCATTCTTTCAATGTATAGTGTAATGTGTAATCTGAGGTCATGTACACAACGTCAGTGTAGCTATATGGTGCTAATGGTGTCAACATGAGTGAGTGTGTATTAAACAGTGCCTGTAGGAGCAACTATTGTGGTACAAGTTATGTGATTGGACACAGATGCTCTCTGTAAAAAGTACAAAGAGACCACCCTCCTTCTCCCCTTCTCCCTCTCTGCCCAGTGCCAGCCTCATTTCCCTTATTCAGCCACCAACCTGGACACAGCGTGGGGGGAGTAGCCATGCAGTAGGCTGTAGCCACATCTGAGGCACCAGCACTGAGATGCTTCAGCAGAGCCATTAGCAGGACAGACTCTATGAGAATCCAATAGTGATGACACTATCAAACCAGCAGGCAGCTGAAGAGAAAGCTGTGAGTCTCAGGGTTCAGGGTCAGTGACCAGAGATGTGTGTGTGTGTGTGTGTGTGTGTGTGTGTGTGTGTGTGTGTGTGTGTGTGTGTGTGTGATCAATGAGTAGAAATGCACACAGTGGAACAGATGGCTGGCCTGTTGGCGATCATCACCACCACCCCCATGATCACTTGAGGTTGCTCAAACAGAACGGGCCATCATCGAGCTGCAATCCCCCCCCCGACTCCCACCCCTCCCTCCCACCCTGTGTTATTGAGTGCTTGATGAATACTTCATGAAGACACGGGGCCTAACCTTTGAACATGGAATGGTTTGAGATGGTGCACTGTAGCTCATTCCCCCCTCTACACGGGTCATTGGATGCTAAATGGGTCTCTCTCTTTTCTGCGTCCACTCCTCATATTCCTGGGGTAGCCCCCACAGCACACAGCACAGAGAGAGACCGGCTGCTTCAGTGTCGCGATTGATTACAAAGAGTTTAACTCCCTCTTTGGAGAAATGCACAGTGATTCATTAAATAAATGACCCAAAAGCAGACCGTCAGCATCCTTCTACACATGAGAATCAATAAGCAAAGCGTAAGTCTTTACATTTCTCTGTTCAAGGGACGTTTCCCTTCTCTGCATTATAGCCCTGTTGACATGAAGATCTCAGGCTCCCTGCAGGGCATCGTGTGTAATTTAAATCAAGACGATCCCTCTTAATTTGTTTTTGAAATGATAATCTAATGAAATACGACTAAACTGCTCTTCTGCCATATTAGAATCAATTAGTGTGATTTATATTGTCCTGTCCACATGGATGATTAAATATTTTTAATCTGTTTTGAAAGAGCGAAAAGACATTTTCAAGTATAAAATCCCTATTTACCTTCAGGGGAAAAGAAGAGAAAACGAGTTTAAGAGGTGGAGTGCAATTAAAGGGCAATATGAGGAAGAAAATCTATGGGTTTATTTGCAGCAGATACAGTAATGCATGTTCTATCTGAATACAATCTATAGGATGACCCCCAGTGCAGACCTGTGGTTACATCCGGCCATTATCTTCTGAATATTGTTTATTACATTATAAGTCTTAACATTACTGTTTTTAAAGCACTACACAGCATTTGCTGAGCATTTTAGTGCACTTCAGATCAGCTCCAGTCTTTTGACATTTGCTTGCTGTACAATTTGATGACCTACATTGTTCCATGTTCCCTTCTTTCGCTGTGACAAAGCAAAGTAGTCCTGTAAGATGCCTGTCGAAAAATACCACCAAGACTTCTCTCTGGGTGACATCCTAAATTACAGCTCATACTAGACAAAGACAGAGTACAACAGGGTACACACGAGGAGGCCGCCAAAAATGAGACAGAGCAACTGTCTTTAGTTTGCATGTGCTTGTTGTTCCAGAGCCTCTTGGAGAATTCAGCTGATGAGCCAGAACTGTAGTGAATGCTGAGCAACCTTGTAGCGCTAATAGGCTGTAAGATATTATTAACCTCACATTCATACTCACTTCTTTGCTAATGCATTTTTACGGCGTCTCGTTCAGCACATCCTTCTGTCAAAAAGCGCTGGAAATAAAGATGAATCTGGGGCTTTCACAATGCCACTGAGACATGAAATGAGCGCAGTTAAGGTGCAGTTGCGAAGGAGTGGGGTGGGGGGTGGGGGTGTGTGGTGCTACTTAAAATCAGCACAGCAACATTTCAGGTGGAGGGTGGGGGTGGGTGGGAATTTGTCTTCATTTTGACGGCACCAGCCCCATCAGACTCTGTGGCCGTGCACTGGGATGACGTCCAGGCCGGCAGAGATGTTTGCGAGGGGCCGGGCCTTGGGAGCCTAACGGCCCACAAAAGCAAATAGAGCATGGGAAAAGCCATCACTAAAAACTGGGCAATGGGCTCTGAAGTCTGCCACCCCTGTCTGCAGACCTGTGCCAAACTGAGGTGCTGTTTACACGACGCCAGCTTTTGTGAAACCAGTGAGCAAGGGCGTAGGTTTGGTCTCAGCTTTGGTGGGGACACATCCCCAAATTCTGTTATAACAACATTATTGTTTCAATACTAAGTGAAGAATCTCGATTTCGATACTTTTGCAATTTTTTAAAATTTGATTTGGTTTTTGTGATTTGTGAGATCATTCACATCAGTGGCAATCATAGAATTTGATTGACCCTCCACACACACACATAGAAAGTGATGATTGTCATAGGTTTCTATTTCATATTTTGGAATTCATATAAACTTTATATTGTTAATTATTTATAGTATTTTATGATCTGCATAATAACTAATAGTTAAACATATTTAGTAATTTGAATACATCACATTGATATTTAAACTATTAGGCTACACTTGTCTTTAATATCATCACATTTGTGGTGTGTAGGCTAAAAAACTAATTGAGTGTCTGTCACTTTAAGTAGCCTAGAACGTGAACGCAATTAGCTTTCAGTCTCACGGTTTTAGGCTAGTGAAAAATAGTTTTCGCAAGTGCAAGGATATGTGGATTCAATTCATCATGTTTGCTATGCCATTAGATAAAATAAAACTAACAAGTCAAAGAAAATCTTTCTGGGATGAGATCACAGAAGAGATATCTGGTGCCTCGCAATGTTCATATGAGTATAATGCACCATAGTTTATCTTTTATTTCTTTACATTGTGCAGGCTACATTCACAGATACATTACCCTACATAAACAGAATATAGGAACAGGAAAATGTCTCGGATCCATAGTTTATTGCGATTGCAAGATTGGCAGCCCAATTAACAGTCAGTGATGGTGACTTCTATTCTGTGCTATAGCCTATGCGACTGTCCGTGCGGCACACCAACATGACTCCTAACTTTGGTTGAAAGATTACAGAAGCTAGGTTTAGCTTTGACAATATTCTGGGTAATATCCTAACAACTAATGTTATTTTACACAGTAAAATCCGCATTTGAAAGCCTGGTCGCCAGTTGCCAATTTGTATGGCTGTTTGTTATTTTGCCTACTTAGACTCTGCATAATGAAAAAGCTTTGTAGGCCTATGTCCCCTTTCTTCTTCTTGGGTGGCATAACTGATCTAACCTGGCAATAGCCAGATGAATTTCGCTCCGCCTAGCTCCACTCATCCATCTGGAACCGATCCATTGGAGTGTTGCTTCAGAAGGCTGGGCCTAATCAAAAAATGCTTGCATATGATTGAATAAGCCACTTGTCCGTCATCTATTGACGTGCTACTTCAACCACTCACATCGAAGCCAACCCGTGACGCTAATAACAGACTCACAGTCGCCTCTACGCTATGTCACATCTATGAAACTCCCGCCCTGCGTCCTGATTGGCTAAACCATAAAGTTGGTTGGAGAAATCACTCTCAATGGAAGAGGTCCCAGATGGATGTGAGTGAAGCTAGGCGGAGCTAAGCGGAACGACATTCATCTGGCTAGGGTCAGGTTATAACTGATCTACAAACCACAAAAAGGGGCAAACATGTACATGCATTTACTCTGGCCTTTTATGGGGTATGTATTGGCAGACAGCCCTGGTAACTTACCGTTGTCTTTGACGCACCCGCTCGCTTGACTGCCAGTGTAAAGTAGCCTGTGCTTTGACACTCTCCGTGCGTGTAGCGGGCGTGTCAGATAACCCTTTCCCCTCATTTTTTTAGCCAATCAAATGACGATGTTTCTTGTACTGTCGTGCTGGCTGTTGGAATAAACAGCAGCACAAATAAGTTTGCTAAAATATTGGTGGGGACAATTTTGTCATCTTAAAATTTTGATTAGGACTAGTCCTTAGCGTCCCACCCTAAATCTACGCCCATGCCGGTGAGGTTTTGTTAACGGTTACGCCTTGCATGTACACGACGCCGGCAGTTTAGGAGACTGAGGGGCCGTCTACACGATGCTGGTTTTAGTGACTCGGTGAGGTTTTGTTATCGGTTATGCCTTGCGTGTACACGACGCCGGCAGTTTAGGAGACTGTAACCGAGAGTTTTTTAAACCGGCTTCCGAAGTGGGAATTTTTGAAACCTCCGGCTAACTTTCGCCGTGTAGACGCCTGTAGGTGCGAAGCCGGCAATTTTATGACGGCATAGCCCCACCTCTCAACTCAGCCACAGCACTCGACCTGACACGCTGCTTGTCAAAACAAACTGAACCATTTATTTATCATATTAAAATGTTTTTCTTTCCCCTGTCATGATTTATGTGCACAATGTAGCATATCAGCCTTTAGTGGTTAGTAGTTAGAAGCACACGTTAGCTTAACTTAGTTAAACATTAGCCTACTGCATGTTAGTGTTTTCTCCAGTGGTGCTCAGACCTAATGCAATGCGTAGGCTAAGCATTTGAAATTCCACATAGCAGTCACATACCTTGAAAATGAACTTTATTAGTTTAACAGTTGAATTGAAAACCAAATTGTCTGCAGTCTCCTTATTTCATGCGACTGCTTAACAAACTGTTTCAACAATGTTTTCTTCTACTCAATTCACGCAAATTAAACGTGAAGCTTCTGCACAGCGGCGCCATCGACTGGTCTGGCATATGCACTACAGCACATTTAGCCGGTTACATCTCTGTGTGTGCACGCAAGTTTTTTCTTTACCTGTGTCGTTAAAGGTGTGAAAGCGGTAAGAGAAAATTCACCCGGCGGTTTCGTGTACACGTACCCTGAGATGGAGAGAGAGGCATGAGTAGGCGACAGAGAGAGGGGGGACAAGAAGGGCACTGAGAGTGTGAGAAATGCAGGGCTGGCCTCCCCAAGGTCACTCTGATATATTGACTGGTGTATCTCCACTGTGTAAGCATTGTTTAAGGCTAAGTCCACACATTTGGCTGGGGGAACGAGTCCCGTGGGCTGGCCTCTGCTGTTTGCTGAGGATGAACCTCCCCAGCACGCTCTTAATGACCCTTATCCCCAATACAGTGGACAAACAAATGCTCAGCGCGATGCCTATATCTGTCCGTCTGTCTCTCTCTCTCTCTCTTTCTCTATCAGTCTGTGTGTGTGTGTGTGTGTGTGTATATTGTGTATTGAAAGACCTTTAGTTGCCATCTCTTTCCTGGCATTCTGCTTTGTATATGACACTAGTGTGTGTATAAATTAATAATTTACTGCACTGTCCAGCTTGATGGGGAAAATGTGTTGAACGTGATCTTGTTTAACATGCTGCTTGAGAGTCTTTGGTTGGAGAGCAGTTTTGTTTGGGAGTCTGAGAGGAAGTCAGTACCGTACAATGCACAAGACCGTATACGGCAGAACAAGGCGAGAAAGGAAGAAGGAATGCGGGAGCCTGAGATGGAAGGAATGCAGATTACAAAAGACCAGAGAAATGGGCTGAGATGCCGAACAAAACGGAACAAAGCGAAGAGTGGAGGAGCTTGGTGGAGAGGGATAGGAGAGGACAGGTGTGATGACTTTCCTCCGATCACCTTGGGGAAAAAACCATTTCCCTTGGCCAATTTCGTAGTCAGAAATGTTGTACAGTACGTGTCCTCTGTGTGCAAAAATACGAATTATGCAGATAGTCCGCATGCTGTAGACAGAGGCTGTTTCTTCTTGTGAAGAAGAGCACATTCCGCCTGTTCTAATGAGTTCTCTTGGCACTGCCATTAGCAGTTTCACAGCCATGGTGATCCGCGTGAGCACAGCAACGATCTGTGTGCAGAAGATGGCACATTTGTCACACAAAATGTGTCTCGCGTGCGCACGGAGGAGGCCTGGGAACCGGGGAGTTGTCCCGGCGCACGAGCTGTTTTGTGATTAGAGGCTGTACCTCAGTCCTCAGAGGCTCGTCGTGGGAAGGAGAGCTACCTCGCTCCCCAGAGGCTCAAGGGAAGGCTTTTTCCTTTCCCTCCTCCAAGGCTTATGGCGGCGTGAAGGCTACACATAACCATCTCCGCAGTCACTATGTCGGCAGGCTCCATTATGCAGAGAGGACGGCGTAGAAGCCACGGAGTGAAGTGTGTTGAGTCTGAGGGGGGGGGGGGGGGGGGGCACCTGGCTGTAGAACAGGCCGCTCAGCAGCTTTGTACTCACAGAGAGAAGACAGCGCGCGGGGCGGAAGCAGCAAAATGGCTAATTAGCGTCTCGGTGCCCACGGAGGTGTCCTCTGAGTAATGGCGCCGCATGGCAGGTGTGCTGCACCACGCTGCTCTCTGGCTGAGCTGAGCTGTGTCGCGCTGGTGTTTAATACATGAGCCTCTCGGAGTGTCCTCTCATCCCTCACACACACACACACACACAAATACAACCTGTCACCACCACCACCCACCCATCCCTCCCCCAGCGCACCTGCGAGAGATCCCCACGTCGTCTCTCTTGGCAGGTGGAGACTTCTGAAGGAGCCCAGATGAGTCAACATGGAGAGTGATCCCTCCACACCCGCTGCTGTTTGCGGTAAGACTAACTCATAGGTGCACAGCCAAGATCCAAATGGCCGAGGGCCAGCAAAAGATTAATGTTATTTAGAGCGCCAAACCCAAATCAAGGCATAGGCAATCATTAAATGAGATAAATATTTATTGTTTCTGTGAGACAAAAAGAGCTTAAATGCCATCATAATAACAATAGAATTACAGTGCATAAAAATAGCAATGCTGGGACAATGAGGGAATGTATGGTTTTGCCAAGGGAGATTAGAGTTAAGGTTCTGCCATTATTTATAGTACCCTCTAGAAGCCTACTGTCCTAAGGGCTGAAGCTATTTCTGTTTCTGGCTGCCAGGGTATTGGTACAGATTGCTAAGATAGTCGAGGAGAATATATTCTCTGGCCTTTGGAAACACAAGTGGAGTCCTGTTGTCAGTATGGCAGTATGTAGACTTGGAAAAGTAGATGTGTATTATTCATCCAAAGTAAACAGTGTGTGGATATCTGCTTAACTCTTGGCCAAAAACCTTAGCGAGTTGCCTCAGTTTGAAATCTCCATATCAGTCTAGAGCTCCATGAAGGTGTGGCTCAAAGCCACAAACGGAATATAAACATGGTCTAGTCCCCATACCCAGACATCAAGTGGTCTGCATACTAGATCTGATCTCGAGGACAATCTTCGTGTCCTTCCCGTTCCCCTGCAGTTGCAGGGTCTGACCTGTGGAGGGCACTGTGGCTCTGATAAAACTGATTGATTTCTGCTGTCCACAGGCAGACAATCCGATCCCTATCAAGGCAAGGCCCCGGAGAGCCTCCGCTCTTTCGCTCCCTCTGCAAGAGAGCATATTCCGTTTTTGCTGCCATGCGCACACAATGCTAAATTATTGATGGGAGTCTAACAGAAAAGCCTTTGTTGTGCTGGAGCAGTCATTTTGATTGAAGATCCCTTTCAGTAAGTGTGTGCGTGTGTATATGTGTGTGTGTGTGTGTGTGTGTGTGTGTGTGTGGACTGTTTTATGTGCTTGCAGGTAGGTGGAAGAGTCTATTTGACTGTCCGTAGGAGAAATCTCAGACTTCAGGATTAGGACTGTCACAGTTATGTCATGCATATGATTGACCTGAGCGTGATCCTCACATCCCATTTCTGAATTAAGCATTAGGCGATGTTTCTCCTGACTATAAATAGCTTCAGATCAGGGTTACGGTATGCCTTTGGAATAATAGTTGGGTGTTCCCCAGTAGCAGAGTCTCTTAATGTGTTATGAAAGTCTCTGTGAAACTCACCCGATAACATAGCTGTGATATAGCTATTGGATGCTACACTATGTAAACAGAACCTGTCAAGGGAATCTTTCACTACTTAACCACTCAGTGTTCAAATTGTGACTGCCTATTCAATATCTTCACTTACCATCTTTTTACCATGACCTGGGATATTCAGCTGTGGTGAGTTTATCTAGTGCAATTATCTTAGTGAAGCTTTGGTCTCTATTAATTTACCTTGTCTGCTGCCAGTGTGTTTAATTCAATTTCACTCTCCACTTCTTTTAAACAGACTTTTATTGAAGACTCTGGAGTTTAATTTGAATTAAACAGATTCAAAGGGGAAAAAGGAGAAAGAAAAAAAAACTCTAGCCCCGGGCTGAGGCTGCTGCACAATGTGAGTCGTGTTATCCTTAATTACACATTGTTACGAGACACATTAAGTGTTTGTTCGCGACAATGATATTTATGTCTTCCAAAAGCGGGCACTGGCTCCCCTTATTAGCGTCGGTGGTGGCTTCGCCCCCACGCAGGCAGGCCTTCCTCAGTGGCCACCCACTCGAGCGTGCGCTTTCCTACGGCTAATTACCTCCAACAGTCCATTTCCCCATCACCACCACCACCCTCTCCGACCCCCACCCTCCCTCACTCCTAACATGAACTAATGGACACTGGAGCTGCCCTGGGTCTAAACGGTACTGTTTGGCTTACATGCGGTGGGTGGTGGGTTTTTTTTTCCTCCACTGGCTAACCGCAGTCATGGTCGATTACTTTTAGAGTGGCACCAATGGCGATGTTTTTGTTTTTGTTGCCAAATCTGGGGGAAAGCTTGCCATGTCTGCCATCATGCTCCATGAGGGTTTAATGCCCTTCCAATAGAGTGATGGAGCAGCCAACTACTTAATGGCATGGTCAGTGGGCAACTGAACTCCACAGGAAACTACAGTGTGCTCTGTAAATCAATGAGCACAGTGCTTTTTGAACACCAATACGGTGTCACTGTGCGATTTTTACACAATTCTGACCCAGTGGCTACTTTGGCTAAAAACGAAGCCTCACTAAGACACCTTTTAAAGCATCCCATAATAATCAATCAATTATTTCTACACGGGGCCCCTTCATCATGGCATTGTGGGTTTTAATTAACAGTCTCCTGGTAATTACACAATCGCAGTGCAATTAGGAGTGCTGCATGATAAAAGTTAGCTGGCGTAATGAGGGATTAGTGAAATCCACTGGAACAGCGACTCGTCTTTGGAAACCAAAGCACAATTCTGCAGCCATTTACTAATGGCTGCTGATTTTTGGAGGGGTAGGATGGGGGGGTGGGGTGGGGTGGGGTGACTGGAGAGACAAAATAGGAATGGGAGCATCTGGTAATTAGCAGTTCAGTGCCTCAGTGAGTAAAAGCTCTCACCATCAGATTTGAATGTGAATAACACCACTGGCTGCACAAGTGACACACATTTCACTTGACTCGAACGAACGAGGCTCGTCGTGACGCGTCCAGGGACGAGGAGACAGGGGAGGGTCTGATGTGGACATCTCTTCCGATGCGTGGCACGGTTCTTTTTTTTTCTTTCTTTTCTCTGCCCTGTCCGCCGCGTGTGACGCTGTTAGGCAGATGCTCTGAGCCGGCCTCTGTCGGCAGTGGTTTCTAAGCGCAGCGAACCACGCCACATAAATCACCACTCATAATTACTGCCGAAAAGTGCTTAATTGCTGCTCGCGCTTGTCAGGCAGAAAGATTCCCCCCATCAATTACCGCAAGGAGCTCGCTAGTCATACAGTATTACCCAAAGCAAATGTGCCATCGGTGAGAGGGGCCTCTCTCCTTAAGCCGCTCCCTTATCAGCCCCCCCCCTCCCCCGGCTCTCACTCCATCACCAGCTCTTCCCTTAAAGCCCATTTCTCTGCCTCCTGTCCCATCTCTCTGCAGAGTACAACAAATCTCTGTCCATTGCTCTTTCTCTCTCTCTCTCTCTCGTTTCCACTACTTATCCCTCTCCTGCCAGCTCTCTACCTCTTTCTCTCTCTCCCTCTTTCCCTCTTCTCCACACCATCTCTCACTCTGTAGTGTCTCTTGCTGGGACATTGCAGATCCCCTGCCATGTCCCCGTAGGGCCTGTGTAGTGTGACTCACTGATTAATTGGCCATGTTCTCCAGTGTTTTGACAACAGAGAACCAAGCTAGCTCTCTCTCTCCCTCTTCTCTCTATTTATCTCTCCACTCTCACGCTCCGACTGCTCCCTCAATTCCCAGCCCCTGTGTTTTGGTATGTTTCTCTCTCTCACACACACACACGCACACACACACACACACACACACACTCTCTATCTCTTTCTATCACACACACATAAACTCTCCCTTTCTCCATCTCTCTTTCTCTCTGAGCACCTTTTTTAAACAAGCTGCCTTTGAGCTGTGCACTAGAAACCTGTGAGCACAGCTGTTATGATAATACAGGCGGTGCATGGCAGAGTCCTGTAAGCTGTTTCTCATGGACGCGTCCTCCATCTTCTATTTTTATCTCCCTCTCTCTTTCTCTCTCTCTCTCTCTCCTGCTCCGTTATCGCACCAGAATCCTATGTCAGCCTCTCTGGGATTTTCTCTGTTAACGCCACACATGTGGCACGGTGAAAATAAGCTGTCATTCCTCTCCTTTGTTGCATCCATTCTTCTCGGCCTTCCGTTCTCTCCTCTTCTCGTCCGAATCTGAAGGCAGCCGCGCTGCCCGCTGCTGCATCTCCACGTCCCCCTCCTCTGTTTGGCTTTCAGAGCGAGAGCTCATCACTTCTGTGGCGCTGGACGCCATAACCGACAGCTCCAGTGTGGATGAAAGGGCCTGATGAGTCAGCAGTGTCGGGATGTGAGGAAGGCTCCCTCATCTGCTAATGAAACAGTGCACTCACACACACGCGCGCGTACACACACACACACACACAGCCATACACACACTCTCCCTCTTGCACACACACACACACACACACAGCCATACACACAAACACACACAGCCATACACACATACTCTCCCTCTTGCACACACACACACACACAAACGCGAACACACAGCATTCCTGTACTCTTTTCCCCAGTACCAGTAGTCCCCCTTTGGCCCAGTGGTCAGCTATGAGCTAGCTCTCTCCTTCCCTCCCTGCTCTCTGTCCCTCGCTCCATCTTTTCCTACATTCTCCCATCCTCCCTCCCTTTCTCTCTCCCCCTCCCTTACTCCCTCTCTCTCTCTCTCTTCCCTCTCTGGGGTTCCTTCGCTCCCTTCCTCCAGGAGAGCTGTGATTAACAGCTGACACGTGAGGCCAGGGGAAACGAGTGAGTGCCTGGCTGCCCGCCTGTGTGCGTGCTTGGCTCTGACTAATGGCCGTGCAGGACAAACAGACCCCTCCTGCGGCACTGTGGGGACGCGAGGGTCAGAGGGACTCTTTCCCTACGCCGCTCGGCGCTCCGCGACACGTCGACCTCGGCGCTCCACATGTACGGCAGCGTGTACATGCCTCTGTCAGGCTGCTGTGCCTGACGGGGCCCAACCAGCGACTGCACTGACCTCCTGAGACGGGTGGACGCAGTGGGAGAGCTAACAGGCAGGCAGGTGGGCAGGCAGGCTGTTCACTCATCCAATGAGATGCTGGAGCCTCCTAGAGCTTTGTCTACTGTATGGATCCAAACTGAACACATGGCTTGCTCCATGGCCATTATGGCTCCAGTAAATCTACAACCTCTCTGTGAGTCCTTGCTCGTTGGTTAGTTAATGTCTCAGACCAGTTGTGTGTTTCTTAGAAGGCACTTTATTGTCACTTATTTGCATTTTGAATAGTATTTAATTAGTGGTATCATTCGCAACGTCAGGTTCAGCAATCAAATCGAAACGGCCGATTCTCACGTGGTGATGCTGCTGTTGCTTCATCACACCCCCAAAGGGGTAGGTGTAGGTGTGTTTATTTTATCTTTATTAAAACAATAAATCACCAGACCTGAACTTGCACCAATGCTGTCCATCTATCCTTAATAAGGTGATAAGAAACTGACATAATGCACTATGGTGACTGAGATTGCAACATTATTATTCCACTGAAATTTCAGCACCACTGCGCTTTTTGTATATATAACCTCTGTTCGACAACACATACTTTTACACTCTTGTGGAATGCCGGTGTCATTACCCAGAGAATTGTTTGGAAGTTTAGTAGTAGTGGAAGTTTTGGAGATACTGGGGAAAAAAACATCCAGCTACTGCAGCTGTAAGTGCTCCTGTGAACTAATATAAAAGACATTTGTGGGAATATTCACATGCTGAAGAGAGAAAATTCAGTGAGAGAGTGAATAATGCATTCTGCTGTAGGCAGCGCTTTTTTGCCATATTTAAGCTGTCTGCCTCTACATTTTTTTCATGAAAATAGTATCTGTGAAACATTTACAAATCATATCGATCAATCTCCCAGGCTCTTGCCATATCAGTCAGAAAGATGTCAGACCGGCTGTAGCACTGGAAACCACCATAGGGATGGACATCTCTGTTGCCAACTGAATGTCTACCTCATATGGAAGAAGTGTAGTATGGTGTCCTAGTCTGGGTGAAGCAATAGACACAGAGATATTTACATCCATCATAACTTAAACGTGCTGTTTGCAGTTTTTGTCCTCACAAAAAAAATCAATGCCTTTTTTCTACATAATTTAGAGGGAATTGATGAAACGGAATGCTCCTCAGAATTTTTGACTGTTTATTTTAGCGGTTTAGCTGTTTTAGACCCTGACATTATGTACAGGAATGTAATAATGTGCCTAGAATAGAGAAGAGAAGACTCTTCAACTTCACTTGAGTATTGGGGAACATTCTCCTTTGTACTGCTCCTTGATGCATCACAGATGAATGGAAGACTCTGAAGCTGTCAGGTCGTACTGACCTTCCAACACAACAAGGTTAGATTACACCTGGAAAGAAGAGGCAGGGCCAATCAATGAACCATCATTGTCTGCTCCAGATGCCAATTCATCCTGCACTGCTATTTGGTGGGAGCACAAAAACCTGAGGGTTTCTCCACACCAACAAAAGCCTTAAAGATGACAAAGAATAAATGAACAGTCTTTTATCTTGCTAACACAGAAGGTATGCAACTTTTGACTGTCAAAAAACATGCTCAGATGCTATTTTACAAACCCATTTACAACCCTATAATAGGCTGGGGAATAAAATGACCCATTTTAGGAGATATCTAGCCCCACATGAAGTGAGCTTTTACGCTGATTGATTGGCGCCTTGTAGCAAATGACCACTCCCAACAGGCATCAGCAACTTCAACCTGAATCTCCAACTGAAAGTGGTAAAGTGGAGGGCCGGTGGTCAGAGGGATGGTTTGTGTTAAAGTCTCTGTTTCACAATCTGTCTTTGTTTAGATTGACCATGGTAATGGTCATTTCAAAGTCCTAGATTTGCACAAACATGTTTTTGGTTCACGGTAGCTTTGTAGCCATGCACTGAACTCCCCTCAACTCAGCCAAGGTAAAAATGGTGTCCAATTCTATGTCTGCTTTAAAACTGAGAGAGAGGAAAGGTAAGATGGCCGGAGGTTGTTTCTGCTTGTACTGCACTCCATCTCTTTCCCCACCGACTTCCATTTCACTTCTCTAGCCTCAAATTGGCTGGTTTTAAATTTGAGACTGTCCCAGTGCTGATTCATAGCTGGTTGAGTGTATTGACAGATGCCTCTAGATTAGAGGTAAGGAGCTCCTCTCAGATTAATATGAGTCAAGTTGTTTGAACAGAGCTCTTTGTCTTAAAGCAGCATTTGTATTGCCATCATATTTATGGGAGGGAAAATCGCCTCTCTGACCGATAAAATACCATGTCAGCTTAATGGGCTGACAGAGTGTTCAGAATGGCATTTTCACCAGTGGCACGCGGAAAAGAAAGCTAATTTGTGTGGGCGGCCGTCCCACGACAGGTTATTCAAAGATGGGGATTTGAAAAGAGGAGCTTCCCTCGTCCTGTTCTCGCCCCCTTCCGTCTGCCATTCTGTCTGTTATTCCCTGGCTGTTCTTTCTCAAGCCCTCCCCTGTCTCTGGCGCTCTCCTGCTTTCACCCTGCTGGTCCCCCCCACTCCATTTTCTCCCTCTCTCTTCCCCCTCTCTCTCCTGCTTTCTCCTCGTTCTCTCTGTGCCAGTCTTATCAGACCCTCTGCAGCTGTCTGGACTGCCATTCAGCCATTACTGATGACTGCGCTGGACGTGCGCCGGCTACCACCCTCTCCCACCGAGGCCCCCCCCCCCCCCACCCTCCACTCTGCCCCTGCTCTCTCCCTCTCCCTCAGATCCATGTTCATCCCTCTCTCATCCGCCCCTCCGCGCTCCGCCGCTCTGTTCATCTCATGCCACTCCCTGCCTGTACCCGTGACGACCTCCTTCAGGTGGCTGCAGGGGCGGAGGAGAAAGGGTGAGGCAGAGAGAGAGAGAGAGAGAGAGAGAGAATGAGCGGAGGAGGGGGCTGGGTGCGTGTGGCATGGTGAAGCCAACCCTCATTGAGGTCACCTTGGATTGGAATGTTTGGCTATCCCACACGCCCCCCACCATCGCCCTACACACACACACACGCACACACACACACAACCTCATGTGGGGCTACATCCAACCCTCTTTTGAATTCTCTTCCAGTTTGGCACATTGTTTGTCTTGTTGCAGAATTTTTCAGTTTGTGTTTTGCTTTTGTTTACTCTGTTCACACCTGGGTGGCTACATGTGTAAACATGCCCTGAATAACTGCTGACAAAAACCCGCAGCTGTTTTTTTTCGCATCGTTTTTTTTTACATGCGGCGATCAAGCCGAAAGGGGCCATGCGTATCGCTTGGACAATGCGGAAGTTATTAGCCATTTGATGACCATGTACATAAATCACACGCTAATTGTTACTCTTAATAGGTGACCACCAACCCTGAAGTGTAGCCACTTTCTCCCTCCTCTGTTTAATGGCTGCGCCTGTATGTACCATGTAAAACATGCGAACCACGCCGTTGCTCTGAAGGACAGCCGAGAGCCATCCTACTAGTTGACCGACCGCGCGCCATTAATATGTAGAGGACATTTCCCCAGGTTTGGGCTGTGCGCCGACCGCAAATCAAGCCTTCTCTGCTGCTTTGGAATGTTAATGCGGGATGTTCGCGCGCGAGAACAAAGGTGATGGAATTGCCGCTATTGAACTAATCCTGCCTGTGTCAAGTTGACTTCATTTTTTTATTTTTAAAGGGTAAATGAAAAAGACAATTGGGCGGCATCGCCGTTTGAGAGATGACTGGTGAGAAGGGAGGAGAGGAAGAGGGGGTAGATATTAGCTCTCACGCTTAGCATGAAAAAAACCCCCAGCCTATTCAAATGATGCACTTTAATCACACCCACTGCCTCTTCTACTGTACTCTTTGTCCATCTTTGTCACCCCTTCATCCAATTACCTTTTGATACTTTAATTAGATAAATCTGCACTCTATTGAAGAGTACAGAATTCCTTCAAAGCGCTCCTGTCTTTTAATTCATTTGCTTGAGCGCTGCTGCCATTCCTGCGACTCCACTGGTAGAGATTTTCTCTTTGTACTTTTACAAACCCAAAGGAAAACAATTTCCAGCGCTGGCGGAAGACTTGTGTCATCAGCAGGAAATGGGGAATCTGTCAGTGGCGTGGAAAAAAAAAGACAACTCGATCAGTTGGGGCACATGCTGCCTGGCAAAGGTTGGCCTTGAATCCTGAGCTTGCATATTACAGAAGTGAGTGCAGCCACAGTCAGAGGAGAGCACCACATAGTCATTTTCCTCCACTGAGAGGAATCATGTGTCATGTTCAGAATCAGATATCAACAAGTCTGGATGCACGTGGGTTGTATGATAATGAACTATGGCAAGTAACCATGAAATACATTTAATGGCATCAAACATCTCCCCCTTTCTCTCTCTCTCTTTCTGTCCTTTATGCGCTCTCTCCCTGTCTCCCTTCATCTCATATTTCTGTCTCAATCAGCCTCTCCCTATGACCGTGTCTCTCTCTCTCTCTTTCTTTCTCTGGATCTCTCTTTATTTCCCTTTCTTTCTCTGTCTCTCTCCCTCTCTTTCTCCGTATCTCTCTCTACTTCTCTTTCTCCATATCTCTCTTTTCCTCTCTTTCTCCGTCTCTCTCTCTCTCTATCTCTCTCTCTCTGCTTGGTGCAGGTTGGCACGGACAGACTGAATGACATCAGTGGGTAAAACCTTGGCAGCGGGGCAGTGTGAGGATCAGTGGAGTGAGCCCGGTTTTATCGCTCATAAATGGCCCGCTCCGAATCGCCGGCCATTAAAAAGGGGAGACAGGCCTGAGGGTAGTGTCAAATTAAAACATGGCCCTAATCCTCTCCTCCCTGCACCAGGTCTCTCCCCAGACTGGCCCTGTGTGTGTGCGTGCATTGCAAGAGCACTTCAATGTCTTCTCCTCAGAATGAAAAGGGAGGGAATAAAATGACTGAGAGGGAGAGAGGGAAGGAGGGAGGGTGTGAGGAGGAGGTTAAGGAGATGGAGTGTGTTTGGGCCCGGCAGCCTGGTGTTATCAAAACACACATGACCTCCATGCTAAGGCGCCCTCCGCTCCAGTCCACTCTCCTCCAGACATCATGGGTTTGGGCACAGATAAATCACAGCGTTAATCCACTTCCCCTAACTTACTCCCGCCCCTGTCATACCAAAACAATTTATGGCGCCATGCCTCCTAAGCATGTGTGTTTAACAGGGAAATGCGGGGCTGAAATCAGATGAATTATAATGCCATCCATCACTTCTGCGGCGGGGGCACGTCACGCTTCTGTAGTCCCCGAGCACAAAGTAATGGTCTCCTGGTAGTGGGAGGTGGTGGGTTTGATTTTCTCCCGGCCCAACCCATAGGGCATAGTTCACCGTTAGTCACACTATTAAAGGGTGTGCTTGTACACGCACACACACACACACACACACACACACACACACCCATGGGTATGAAATTGATCAGTTTCTGCGGTCTATGGTACTACACTTTCAATCTCTCTCTGTCTGCTCCTTCTCACTGGCTGCATTGTGTTTAACGCAGGCCATAACCGAATTGGATTACGGCCACTGACAGAATTTGTCCATCCCTCTCAGCCCCTCTCCTCCTCTCTCTCTCCCCCATAAGTGTGACAAGATAAGAGATTGCATTCCCTGGCTTCAGGAGTGAGGTTGTAGAGGATATGTCATGTTTTAAAAGAGGAAAGGAAATTGACGTATCCCACCTTTCGCACCAATTTAATAGGTTACCTATTTTTCACCATTGTGTCAGAAATAACTGTTGTATTGACATTTTTTGATAAAACTAGCTCTTTTCCCTGTTATCCTGAGATTTTTGTGACAACTTGACTTCAGTGCACTTCTTGCTTTTGTACGCAGACAGGAAGGTTTGTCTGAGCTCAAAGCACTATTGTTTTTAACACTGCCACAATTTCTAATGGCCTTTTCTTAAATGTCTCACGTCTAGTTTCACTGCTAGCTCCCACATCCCAAGAGCTTTGCCTTACATCTGGAGTGAGTTAGACTGTCTTATCCTACGCCTAATAGCAAAGCACCTTAATAAGACCTCTTTTAAAACTAACTTCAGTTATGGCCTCCTGTAGTTATGAATCTCCCCCAAAATGCTGGAGACGACCATTAAAGATGGCGCCTCGTTGTTCTCTACAGTTGTATCTATCTGGGTAATGTGCTTGGGGAGCCGGAAACTAAACAAAACAAAAACACTTTGACAACAATGTGATATCATTACAGCCACACTAAGGAGGCACACAGGCTCCTCTGGGAGTGGTATCGGCAGTGGAGGACGTAGTATGGTGTGTGTGTGTGTGTCCCAGGCGACAAGTGACAAGCACTGGGAACTAAAGTGACTCAGCAAGGCCTCCAGTAATGACCCGCTGGCTTCTCTCCTGCGCCCGCTGGCTGATAGGGATCTGTTTACTTACGTAACTCAGCCCGAGAGACGCTAGCCCCTCCTCCCACACCATGTCCTCCACTCACAGAACTTCATCAACAGCTTGCTTATCGCCATGGGGACATCTCCCCCACCACCACCACCCGACTATCTGACTTCATCATCTCAACTCACCCCACCCCAACACACTCACTACTTTCAAATGTCTGGATCCATTGTTTTTGTTTTTTTGCGTGTAAAACTGCTGTCCTCTTCCTTGACGCCTCTGACTAATGATTCATCAGTCATCCGTCTTCACCGCGTCACCGCGTCGCCTTGAAAATTCAATCATTTGGCAAATGTGTGTAGCCCTGCGTTCGCTCGCTCGCTCGGGTTCCGTCGCAGGTGTTTTGTGGGCCGTGACGAGCGCCGGAGGCATCCGACGTGACAGTGACAGTTCTGCGGCGTGCTGACGACAGCTGCGCCTGTTATCCGAATGGATTAGCTCAGAAAACAAACAGCCGTTAATGGAGGACGAGGAAGGAGGCTGTTGAATCGCAGCAGATTAATTGCGTCCTAGAGGCGCTGTTGTTTCTGTTGACACACCAGAGAAGGTCGGCACTCCCGTGGGGGTCCCTGGCAGCCCGTCACCACCGTAGCAGTGAGCAGCGGCGTGCTGCACCTTCGGTTCTTCAGCCTGTGCTGTGATGGCCCATCTCTGGGCTCCTATCGATACCTGCCCTGAGCACTGTGGGGCTGATGGAAGGGATAAAGGCCCTTCACGCGTCCCAACTGCCAGCCAGTGATAAGGGTGATAAGGGCCTTAATCCCCACATCCATCATTACAGCCCTAACTCACGGCTCAGAGGAGACGGCAGATGACATCAGCAATCATACACATACCCTCATTCACCCTCAACCTCGATCACTCACGTTCACATTATGTGGTGAATATACTTCACAATATTACATTTACAAAAAGTTCTACTGGATTTTGAAAATACATTAGCTTTGTTTTGACCAACTCTCCTTTTCCCAACTCTGTGACCCCCAGTGCTCTCTCAGGGCCAGATGTACGTACATTTGCGAACTTAGCGTTATCAGCGCCATGGATACAATGCATATTGCGAGCGCTTTCAGACCCAAGTTTCCATCGTATTTATCAATCGTTCAATCCTTAGTGTAAACTGCGCCTTTCTCTGCCCTTCTCCGCCCATAAACGCAATTTACGAACGTCCACAACTGAATGGCAGCGCCTACAAGCGCAGTTGAATGAAGTTAACTGATGACAACACTAAAAAGAATCAAACGTTTAGCGATCATGAATCTACTTGTGCACGTAGGTTATGGAAGATTGGTCAAATCTAGCAAGTAGGAAAGTTTAAGTGAATGACGTGAAAGTGAAAGTAAGACATGCGAAAGGCCAACGAAAGTTAAGGTTGCTTTTGGTAGTACAAATACTTTCACCACAAAAACTGGTGTTCTAAATAGCGATTCTGTTGTCTTTGAAAGGTTCTCTTATTGACGCATTGAACTGCAATGTGGATTAACACCTGCTTTTACAAGGCGGAAGTATTTAGGCAGCAGAATAGGCGCGGCGCTTTCAGGAGCAGTCTTTGTACATACCGTGGAATACATAACTAGGCTCTTTACTCTTCCCTCCCATCTTTTTACGCTAAACTCCCACTTTCCCCTGGATCCTCCCATGAATGCATATGCATGACATGACAATCGCAATCTGCCACTTTCAGCTCGCGACAGGCAGTTTTGCTTTACATCATTGCGGCCTGTTTGTACATACCTCGCAATGATTTTACACGCACACTGCGAAACAAATACGCCTGAAATGGGCGCAAAAGCGTTAGTACATCTGGCCCTCAGTGTTTTGCTCTAACATGCTCTAACAATATTGTGCAGTAGAACATAATCAGAAAATATTCAATCATCCTCGAATGATATGCTGATTTGTCAGATAGATTTTGTGTCATATCAAAGTCTTTTCATATATTTTCAGAAATTTCAGAAACTACACTGAAATCAAATGTAGTTCTTTTCCATTTCAACACACTACAGCAATAACTATACTCAAGCAGTAAATTTATCATTGTACACTGGTGTAATAGGAGTTGTCTTGGATCTGCTGTTATTGGGGTACTTTATCACATTTAAGCGAAAGGCTGGGCATTGCCTTCACTGCCTTCCTAATTTAATAACAGCTTTGTAAAGTTTGGGGGGAAAGTTTAGCTGAGAGAAAAAGGGAATAAAAAGGAGGAGGGGAATTCCTGAAATAGAAGAGAACACTAATGAATTGTATTTTGTTTAATATTGTTGTACTCTTAACTCTATATTGTGAGGATTTATTTTCAGGCTTTGTTTGTTGCTCTGAATACTTACAGTTTGGGAATCATTTTAAAAGTGGCAACTCTGCTCCGCCTTCTTCTAGCAAAAGTTGAAAGACTTTGATTTCTCCTCTGCCACGGCCAATACATAAAATGCTTCATCACCCAAACGCGAAATCCCATCTTTATGAATCAAGCGTCTGCTCGTCATTTAGGCGGCCATTCTGCGTCTTCATAGGGGGAACATCATTGTTTATGTGCTGCTGCTGTGTGCAAGTGGAGGCAGCCAGTGAGGCAGGGAAGAGAGAGAGAGAGAGGGAGAAAGAGAGATAGAATGAGAGAGAGAGCAGCATCTGTCACTCACCACCACCAGCCTCCTTCATCCCTCTCCCCCAACGAGGCGACTGTAAAAAAAAAGCAGAAATCAGACCTCGCGCAGCATAACGAGAAAATAACTAGCGGAAATGACATTTCGGAGTGCCAGTGTGTTGTGGTGCTCAGTGGTAGGGAATGGAGGGGGGTTGGGGGGGCAGTCGTTTTGTGCAATATGTCGAATATGGTGGCGCTAATCACTCTGAATAAGTAGCTCATCAAGCCTGTGTGAAGCAGGCGGAGGTACTGAAGATGACACGTCAACACACCACCTGCTTGTCCCCAAAATTTTTGTCTGCTGTTGGACAGACAGTTAGGTCTCAACTTACTGTCTCACACATGAAGGCACACATATTTCATGACAAACCCACTAAGAAACCAATGTTCTGAACTGTGCACAAGCTAGCGCTTGTAAATGCTATCGTTATTAGCCATCTCCATTAGTTCTGACTAGTTAGCTCCTGCGTGGTTTTGAAGGATGACACAAAGAGTGTCTGTGCAGAGGTGCAGGCATAGAGATCACACTCACACTGGGAGACAATGGGGCTTATCTGAGGTGGCATTCACAGCAGTCCAATTATTGTGCAAATGCACAAAAAGTTGAAAAGCTTTCGGCTCCCTTTTCACGAAGCGGCACTGTTTTAAGTGAGTCATCTCAATGGCTTATTGCCTGTTTTTATTCTTCTTGGGGAAGAATGGGGCCTGTCTCCACTTCTTTTCAGTTCATGGCACACAGCAGGGCTATCTGATTTTACAAATGACAAAAGAATACACTGCACCTGAAAGAGGATGCCATTTCACATGGTTAGAGAAACTCCATCACCTGATAAAATCTGGATCATGTCATTGCAGTGAAGAAGACTGAAGGTTCGAGTCCTCCACACATACTGTATAGCTTGATACATTGCCACTCCCCAAGGCCACTACAGTGCTGCGTGCGAAGCACTTTTTCTTATTAAGTGTTAATATTGATTCAAACATCTCCGCAACATGTTATCTCTTCAATGCAGTTAGTGTGGCTCATACATATTAGTTGTGTTCTATTCTGAGGAGAGACTCATTAGCTAACTCACAACTCTAAATTGATATCTGGAAGTTTGCCACAGAATCTTCGGTACATTTCCACAATAGGCCTTATCAATTATACCTGATTTCACAATGTTGTCTACAAAATACAGAGTCTAATTTATGAGTAGATAGAAACCATTTGTTTCCTCATTCACTGGAACTTGTGGAACAAATGAAGCAAGCTAGCTAACAATTAACCTTCTAAAGAACTAGCAGCTAAAGTAACTAAATCTGACTTAGCGAAGACAGGATATCAATCAAGCAACCCTTTAGTTTAGCTGCATATTTGTTACATTTGAAAGTTGATTGAACACTGGGTAATTGAGCAGTGAGGCATGACATTTCTATATACATTTACAAGAGAAACAAGAGGAAGGGTAAAGGTTAAAGGAAAGGTTAGCAGAGAGACAGAGAAAGTAAGAAATTCCTGGCTGTTTTTCCGTGGGAACCAACGTCAGTGAGGGATGAGGAGGGCCTTGTAGCTCACAGCGCCCGAGGCCTGGTGTCACTCAAGCGTCATACGCCATTCTTCCACCCCCACAGCGGCAACAGCCATGCCACCTTCCCACACAGTCCCACAAACATGGCAAATAAACCACCCGCGTGGGCGATCCAACGGAGGTGGCTTTTGTTGCTCAAAGAGAGAGAAAAGATAGAGAGAGAAAGAGAGAATGTGTTATTCATTAGCGATCAGCTTGAAAGAGGGAGTGAGTTGAAAGTGCAGTAGAATGAGAAAAGAATTAAACTCTGAAGGGAGAAGTAGGGGAGAAACACACACACACACACACACACACACACACGATACGTGGCTCAGTCCTATGGGGACTGAGAACAGAGGAATAATACAAAGTCAAACGTACTTTCCTAATGGTGAACAAGCTTGTTAAGCACAGTCTAGCTGATAGCCTGTGTTTCCTCCATGGAGTCTCACTAGTGGGTTGGCTTCACTCCATGCGTGCTTCTTTAAGAGCCAATCTCCACCAACAACAAAATCAACAAACCTATTGGTGCACCACTAGATCATAAAGAAGAACATAGCACACACACACACACACACCAATCAACAACAGCATTTTCTGAGTTTCTGACTTTATCAGTCCCATGGCTGTAAAACCCAACCCATACAGAGACAGAAAAGCACAAATATGATGTGTTAAAATGTGTTTTCATTTTGACACATATGCCACATTTGAATGGGTCAGAATGTCTGTAAAAACCATCAAGCTTGGCTTGTGCTGACACCCAGCGTAACATGATTGGACAAAAATATCTGACCCACTAAAAAGGCCAAAAAAAATGCAAATAAAACAATGTCCTCTCGGGCTGTCCTATTGTGTAAGCCACAAAAAAGCAGGCCGATTCACCTTGTGCTCATAAACTAAAGGCAGAAAATGAAAGGAATAGGAGGAATTGAATTGGAGAGTGTGCCAACGGGATTGCATTACATTGGATTAGAGGGAGGCTGAGAGAGTGGGGTGCTTAAGCCTGTGTGAAAATGCTCGCACAATGGCACTGTACAAACTGAAGGACTATTCATTAGTCTATCAGCCTCAAGGGCTTCCACATCAGCCTTTGAAGAGAGGCAGAGAACGAGACACAGACAGAAAAGAGAGATGGACAGCAAGGTAAGAGGCGAGAGAGAACAAAAAAAAGAAAACTTCCAAAGTGTCATAGATGGAGGACTGATGGATGGGAGGATATAAAACAGAGGAGTGACAGGAATGTCATTGTCCTGGATGAGAGCTGTTGCGTTCAGTACGAGCAGGGGAAAGGATGCTTTAAGCCATACTGTCACTGGGCCGTGGAGGCAGGGAATCGGGGGAATATCCCAAAGTAGAGCAGCACTTTAATCCACACTTCAGATTTGTGCGGATAAAACAGACTAAAATATCATCAACATATTTTAGAGCAGGGCAGCTCATTTCCAGGTTTGCTGCAACAGTGGAAAGGCACTAACAGGAATTTTGTTTCCACAGCAGCAAAAAGCTTTTCTAGACACGTTTTCAAACACCTACTTTAAAATTGCATTATCCCAAGTAACGTTGATGGAACAAGACAACGAATCACAAAGAGATTTCAGGAAACGCCGAATTTACATTGGCAGTAATGCAATTGGGTGATGCATAATGTAGTTAGTGTCGTCTGTGATATTCTGAAATCTCGACGGAGCCTTTTAAACTCAAGTAGACCATATTTCTCATGAATGTTATTTATTATTATTTTAGGCAATGAATGACTAGATGCTAATTGTGCATCTTTTAGTGCATGTTTTTCAACTTGACTACTTATGGACAAGTCAAAGACGCAGCCTCTCTTAAATGGAATATGCTATGTGTGTATTGCCTCCTCTATTCACCCAGCTGTCAGTTTACTGAATGTGTATGTGTGTATGAACCCTTTCGTGCCCGTGCCGAACATTCCATTTTTGGTGCTGGATGACCTCCTTACACAAAAAAACGTATTTCTTGAGTATAATACATACCGTCAATGGGATATACATACCATTGTAATCAGAAGGGTCAGTTCTATCAAATGATGTAAAATACAAATGGTAATGTTGATATAGTAATGAACAGTCTTTGAAAATCCTCTCCAAATGTATACCGAAATTCATTAAAATTGAATTTCATTCGCATAAAAATGAATTTTCATCATATTTCTATACGAGATAGAGAAAAATATAGAGTGTATGACATGTTCAGCAAGTTGTGGGCTATTTAACAAAAAAGACTGAATTGGAATATCATTAACCTTTCAAAAGTTATGATAAATTAAGTGATAAGTGTAAAAAAAAATGCAGGAAAGCGGGATTTAGAATGTTGACAGAATTCACATTCTCTTTCTCACCAAAAACATAAAAGTATGCATAAAAACTAATAATGAAGTCAGACACAATGGTTTAGATTTATTTGGTCCATAAGAATAAACCATTTATTTGTATATAAGCAAATGCTACAGTCAACAATAATGATATATAAAAGAAAAACATGTACCTTACCAGTAATACAGGAAGTAAGTATACTGTATATTTATTGAAGATCAATTCTGAAGAGACATAGAATACCTAGGTTCAACACCAGATTCTGCATTGCCAATCTTGAAATAATAAGAAACTACTGAAACAGCAATGTCAATGGAGAAAAAGTGTACACAATATGTATTTCTCATTTGGTCAACGCTCCCTGATCCCTTCAGAGACTTGGTTCCCCAGTAGCAATGGATATTAGGGAGGGAAGTGAAGTCCCATGTCAATGATCAATCCCAGAAAACTGTGAAACTCTTCTGGGGTCTCTTCGTCCCATGCCCCTGCACTGTGTGTTTGCATACAACGGCCTACTAAGCACAACCTCCCACCCGTTCCGGTTGGTAAAACCACATATGCCTGGGACAACAACATAAAAAATCAACATAACAAGTCTATTTCACAGTGTTTTAGTGGCAGTCTACACCACCCTCACGACGCCACCTAAATCTATACCTTCTTCCTCCATCCTCACATGGTCTTCAACATTGTGGAGCCAAGCTCATCAGCAGTCAGCCACCTCTTCAGGCCTGCAAGGAGGTCTGTGTAGGTCTTGTCATCCTCCATCTGAAACAACAGTAAAATCATACAAATGTAATACATTTATTAATTAAAAAAATAAAATCACAAAACTACAGATGTGTGCGTGTGTGCACATACATACACAAGAAGAGGTAGCCTAAACTATTGAAGCATTTTGAGTAACTCAAAAATATTTAGAAGTATGAAAAGTCATTTTATTACACATGGGTTTAGCTACCCTAAGTCTGATTGCCTGGCTGGCATTAAGATAAAGACAGATTACATTTCACCTAGTAGCTAACTGCTTAAATGCAATAATGACATTTCTGACATAATGTGATTTCACATCATGTTTTCTATAAAACTACATATTGAGAAGAGTAGAATATCAAGTCATGCCATCTTAGAAAATGTTGAGACAAGCACTGAATGTGTATGTGTGTATGAATGTATGTAAGCACGTGTGTGCATGTGCGTAATGCATGCGTGTGTGTTTGTGTGTGTGCATGTGTACGTGCGTGTGCGTATGCACGCATGTGTGTGTGTAAGTGTGCGTGCTTATGCACGCATGTGTGTGTGTGTGTGTGCGTGTGCATATGCACGCATGTGTGTGTGTGCGTGTGTGGGGCAAGTGGTTGTACAGTTGGGTGGATGTCTCTGGCAGAATAAATGTGTCACTCTGAGACATGTTAGCTTCCATCTGTGTGTGCGAGTGAAGGGGTTAGAGGGGCCTTTTGGCATGTGCCAGCTGCAGCTGGGTAATTAATGTCTCTTTGTATTAGTACAGCCACAAACAGATGTCCATGAAAGTCATCATCTGGACTACTGGGCAAAGGTCAACGGGCTCAGTGCTAAGTATACTGCGAGCAAGTGTGTGTGTGTGTGTGTGGGTGGGTGTGTATTTGTGTGTATGAGGGTCTCAGACAAAGAGGGTTCCCCTTCTGACTTTTCAATAGTGATTATGAAATCCAGTTGCCCTGAGGTAAATGACAACAGACTGTGCAACAGACACGGAATGTCGTGTAGAGTAACGAGTCCTGAAGGACGGGTCAGAAGAGTGCTGGCTGGATAAGTGTGAGAGGGATGGAAATGACAGGACAGAGGACAGAGAAGAGGATGGCCTGAGGACCTCCTCCTCCTAACAGTATATTCCAGGGGATGCCAAAGCCTAATATGCATGTGTGTCTATGAAAGAAAACCGGGTTGGAATAGAAAGACCTGACCAGGCTCTGGGGCGTATGTGTGTGTGTGTGGGAGGGTGTGGGCACATGTGTGTGTGTGGGGGGGAGGGGATTAAGAGGATTAGGTTTTTTTTATTGAGGGGTGTTCTTTTGTTGTGTTGGGTTGTAATTGCCAGTCTGTTGGTATAGGTAAGCACAAGACAAGTAGCCCCGCTTGTTGTACAGAGACCTGCGGTCTCTGGAGCCAGCAGCTTAAGCGCCTCGCAAAATTAGCCGGCGCCACTCCTGAGTGCTGGACACGCGCTTTGTCTTGCACAAGACAGCACTCTGGTGGGGCTCCTGGACAGCTGGCAATCTCACAGCCAGATTCCATCAGGAGCTCACTGGAACGCTACTGCCCAAGTCTGCTGCCATGTTGCTTCGTCCCTTGTGTAAGCCTGGGGGTTTGTGTGTGAAATACCCTTTCTGTATTCTGCTGCTTTGTATGGGTACCTGTGAGAGACGATGGATAAATTAGCATCCCAGCTTTGTTTGTGAAAAATAATAGTTGCCAGTGCTACCATTTAGAATGTGTGGGGGGGCTCAATGACACGCTTACCTACATATGCTTGCATGTATTTTTGAATTAAAAACAAAATCAAACTGCCATTTTTTGAATCACTTCAAGGAAATTCTAGGAGTTGATAACAGCGAGAAAGAAGTGCAGAGGAAGCTGCTTCAGAGCGCTCACTGAGAGGGCTCCGTTTCCAAGCCATTGTGTCGCTGATTATTTAAAACAACGTCTAGAGCGGCATAATTCAGACTCTTAATTGCAATCAGAGGCTGAGAAAGCGGATTAAATTCATGGCAGTCCTGGAGATGCTCGTGTTCTCACGCTGTTTGTCTAAAGCGCTGCCAAATAGCTTATCGTCTAAATTAGGCAATTTCTGCCCTCTAAATGAATTACATGCTCTATTTGAGAAGTTAAATCAAATTAAAATATGCTGGAGAGCAGCAATCACCAAAGTTTTTGAGTGAAAATGTACTTGTGTACTGCATAGTTCAGACGTTTATTGTTTCATTTTCTTCTTTGTTTGTTCATAGTTGGATTTTTTTTTCTTAGACAGAACTTCCCAGCTCAGAGATCGTGTGCACAGAGGAAGTGGAGACTCACCTGTTGGAACTGATGCAAGAATCCAGTTTTACAGAGAGTGTGAGTGACTGGACATCCAATCAATATATCCAGTATAATATCCAAACAGTATTCTATTCAACACTGGCCTTCGGTCGCACATGTGTGGTCAGAGTTTGTCTATCGGTACAGTCTTATGTCTCCTCTATCTATCTCAGATCCAGGGTGTATCTACTGGGTTAGGTCAAGGCACTCCTGAAGGTTATATACTGTCAGAACCTTTACTTGTAATACTATGCTAATATACTACACTTGACTGATGCCTACAAAGCAACTTACAACTAGATGTACCAGAGCGGTAGAGCGGTACAAAATATGGCCGCCGCCCAGTCCAGCACATGTTTTCCACAAAAATAAGTCACGTTGAAAGGCATATATGATTCTAACTGTCTCACTGAATTGCATTATGCACACTCAATTCTCACTGGTATCTGCTAGACAACAAGTACCAAAACATGATTAGTTCATAGATTTCACATGTAATATACATTTTATACAACCCCACCCCCATCTTGCCTGTTCATAATTCTGAGAAATTCTTGAATTGTGTGCATGTGTGCGTGTACATGTTTATGTTTATGTGTGTGTGGGTGGGTGGGTGTGTGTGCGTGCGTGTGTGTTTGCCTGTTTATGTGCCTGTGTGTGTGCATGTGCATGCATGCGTATATATATGTCTACTGTGTGAGTACTGTATGTGTCATACGTAGGATTACTGTGAATGTATGTGTGTGCGTGTGTATCTGTTTATGCACATGTGTGCATATGGAATGGGTTTACATGACCCCTGGAGGCAAACTTACGCAAAAAATTGGTCATCCTAGGCCTTACGGTTCTCAAGATATTCACAGAAAACTGTGTCTGCCCTACCCTCCTTTCGGGGGTCCAGTCCAGCGGGGGGGCTACAGATCAAAATGAAAAGCGATGGTTCCATGCTATCCATGTGGGGTTACATGCCCACCAAGTTTCGTGTACCCCGGTCTTTCAGTGTCCCGGGAATCCTTGTTGGTGTACGTCACTAAATGTACACATAAATTATTTTATTGTAAGGCCCCCATGAACGAAAAGTCCACGAAACTTGGCATGCATTCGGAGGGTGTCATAATGATCCTACACTTTCAATTTCGTGCAGTTTTGACCATGTCAGCCAGAGATATTGTGATGAAAACACCTAATGTTTTGCTTTTTTAATTTTTAACTAGGTGGGCTATACATGAAATAAGTGGTAATGGGATAGGTTGACATGCCCCTTAAGACCAACATACAAAAAAAAAAGGTGGACCTCTTAGGCCCTACGGTTCTCGAGATATTCACAGAAAACTGTCTCCGGCCACCTACAGGCCAGTTGGTGTATAGTAACATAAATTAATTTATTGTGTGGCCCCCCATGAACGGAATTCCACGAAACTTGGTGTGCATTCAGAGGGTGTCATAATGATCCTACACATCCAATTTCGTGCAGTTTTGACTATGTTAGGTCACAGATTCCTGCGATTACAACACCTCATTTTTACATTTTTGTGTTTAACTAGGTGGTGCTATACATGAAATGAGTGGTTATGGAATGGGTTGACATGGCCCTTTGAGATCAACATACAAAAAAATGGTCCTCCTAAACCCCACGGTTCTCGAGATATTCACAGAAAACTGTGTCTGCCCTACCCTCCTTTCGGGGTCCAGTCCATGGGGGGGCTACAGATCAAAACGAAAACAGGAGGTTCCATGCTATCCATGTGGGGTTAGATGCCCACCAAGTTTCGTGTACCCCGGTCTGACAGTGTCCCGGTAATCCTTGACGGAAATTTAGACATGCGAAAAAAAATAAAAATACTAAACCTATATATTATAATAATTTAATTATTCATTTCTGATAAATGAGATGAGAGACAATGGGTGTAACATTTAAAGAGGAGCAAGACCAGTGGGTTGGAGGCAGGGGAAGCAATGGGCCAAACAGGCAACCACGAGCCCACCTTCCACCCAAGGGTCCCCCAGTGAAGAGCACTGTGGCTGGAGCCCACCTTCCACCCAAGGGTCCCCCAGTGAAGAGCACTGTGGCTGGAGCCCACCTTCCACCCAAGGGTCCCCCAGTGAAGAGCACTGTGGCTGGAGCCCACCTTCCACCCAAGGGTCCCCCAGTGAAGAGCACTGTGGCTGGAGCCCACCTTCCACCCAAGGGTCCCCCAGTGAAGAGCACTGTGGCTGGAGCCCACCTTCCACCCAAGGGTCCCCCAGTGAAGAGCACTGTGGCTGGAGCCCACCTTCCACCCAAGGGTCCCCCAGTGAAGAGCACTGTGGCTGGAGCCCACCTTCCACCCAAGGGTCCCCCAGTGAAGAGCACTGTGGCTGGAGCCCACCTTCCACCCAAGGGTCCCCCAGTGAAGAGCACTGTGGCTGGAGCCCACCTTCCACCCAAGGGTCCCCCAGTGAAGAGCACTGTGGCTGGAGCCCACCTTCCACCCAAGGGTCCCCCAGTGAAGAGCACTGTGGCTGGAGCCCACCTTCCACCCAAGGGTCCCCCAGTGAAGAGCACTGTGGCTGGAGCCCACCTTCCACCCAAGGGTCCCCCAGTGAAGAGCACTGTGGCTGGAGCCCACCTTCCACCCAAGGGTCCCCCAGTGAAGAGCACTGTGGCTGGAGCCCACCTTCCACCCAAGGGTCCCCCAGTGAAGAGCACTGTGGCTGGAGCCCACCTTCCACCCAAGGGTCCCCCAGTGAAGAGCACTGTGGCTGGAGCCCACCTTCCACCCAAGGGTCCCCCAGTGAAGAGCACTGTGGCTGGAGCCCACCTTCCACCCAAGGGTCCCCCAGTGAAGAGCACTGTGGCTGGAGCCCACCTTCCACCCAAGGGTCCCCCAGTGAAGAGCACTGTGGCTGGAGCCCACCTTCCACCCAAGGGTCCCCCAGTGAAGAGCACTGTGGCTGGAGCCCACCTTCCACCCAAGGGTCCCCCAGTGAAGAGCACTGTGGCTGGAGCCCACCTTCCACCCAAGGGTCCCCCAGTGAAGAGCACTGTGGCTGGAGCCCACCTTCCACCCAAGGGTCCCCCAGTGAAGAGCACTGTGGCTGGAGCCCACCTTCCACCCAAGGGTCCCCCAGTGAAGAGCACTGTGGCTGGAGCCCACCTTCCACCCAAGGGTCCCCCAGTGAAGAGCACTGTGGCTGGAGCCCACCTTCCACCCAAGGGTCCCCCAGTGAAGAGCACTGTGGCTGGAGCCCACCTTCCACCGAGCCCACCTTCCACCCACCCGGTCCCCCCCAGTGAAGAGCACTGTGGCTGGAGCCCACCTTCCACCCAAGGGTCCCCCCAGTGAAGAGCGCTGTTGCTGGAGCAGGTCAGGGTGAAATGGAGCCCACCTTCCACCCAAGGGTCCCCCCAGTGAAGAGCGCTGTTGCTGGAGCAGGTCAGGGGTGAAATGAGCTCTCTCTGCATTACTGGTACTAGCTGCACAGGAGGGCCGAGCACATCAAAAGCTCTCCAGATGACTCGTGTCGACAAAGTCTCCCCAGACAGGCCTGAAAGAGAAAAAGAGATAGAGAGAGAGAGAAGAAGAAGAGGTATTACTACAGAGGGAGTTGTGATGAAAACAACAAAGCAGGAAGAGAAAGCAATAGGAGAAGTCAAATCTATTGCAACCCCATTGTTAGTTAGGTACAAGACTGCAGGGTGTGCCCCTTTATCACAACAAGCAGTCTTTAAAGGCTCCTGCCCAGTGGCACAACATGCAGGAAGAGAGACAGGGAGAGGTGGAGAGGAAAAGAGGGAGGGAGGGCAAGGGATGTGAGGAGAGGAGGAGGAGGAGGAGGAGGTGGGGGTGGGCGAGTGGAGAAATGAATGTCAGAACAAAGGAGGGCTGTGTTCTGAGCAGAGATCGTCGGTGTGAAAGCGCCTGCTCGCTGCTATCAGCGCTTTATTGATTTGAGACGGAGTGCAGAGATCAGGCTGCCTCCTGGAGGAGCGGGGGTGCCCGCGGGCCGCAGCGCAGATGGATGGCGACGGCCGCAGCTTGATGGAGGGCCTGGGACTCCAGCGTCCTCTTCCAGCGCGGCTAACGCAGGGCAGCAATGTTTCCTCGGAGCGGGGACCCCCTGCGGACGGGGTAAACATGTATCACACACACACACACACACACATACACACACACACACACACACACACACACACACACACACACACACACATACACCTCAGTCTGTTTCCTCCACCTGAGCAGCCCTATGGCTCCAGGTGTGATAAAGAGGGACACAGAGAGATAGAGAAATGAGAGAAAATGAGAGAAGGAGTGAGAAAAGAGAGAGCCAAGTGGAAGTAAAGGGACATTAATCAGACTGTGTACAGGTGGATTTTTTTCCCCTAATCTGATCCAGCCATTCTCCTCTCCTCCTCCACAATTTCCTGTGACCGCAGACCTCGCCGAGGCGCTGCTATCGACCACACAGAGCCCCCAAAAATGCTGAGGGAGCTGGAGGAGGGGGAATAAAAAGCCCTTTCCCTCTCCTCCATCTCGGCCGCCGCCGCTGCTGCTGCCGCTGCTTCATTTAGCCCTGCTGCTCTGAGCTGGACACTCACCTGAGTAAGATGGATTGTTCCAGTCTCCTCACATTAGCTGCAGGCTGGAGTACCCCCTCTGAGGCCCTGCCTCTCACCACCTGGACCCAACCACACGGAGAGGTGGGGGAGAAGAAGGCGGGTTGGGTGGGGGTGGGGGGGTTATGCAGTTGGTGCCTTCCCTCTCCTGACTCAAGTTTGTCTTGGTCGTGAGGTTGTCATACTATGGGCTCCAGATCATGTGTCTGTGTCCCCTGAGCAAGCTGGCATTTGTGTGATGGATGAAATCAAATTAAATGAAAGTCAAAGAGTTGAGTGCTGCCTCTTAAACACTCAGTTGCAACTGCCTACAGCCCACAACTCTGCACACACAAACACACACACACACGTGCGCACTCGCGCGCACACACACACACATGCACATAACACATACTTACAGACATAAAAACCCCTCCAGATACTTAATTATATAATCTACACATACCCCATTAAACTCTCTCTCTCTCTCTCTTCCCCCCACACGTACACACATATTACTCACCAAGTAAAGGGCATATGTGATGATATATGCTTTAACGTTGTGTGGGTAATCTAATTCCCAAGATTAATAATTTCCGCACATGATGGGACTTCATCACTGAATGCCAGGAGGTGGTGAGAAAGAGAAGTGCTCATAATGAAGTGCTAATGGTTTTATGAGCTGGGGAGGAGGGCAGGGGGCATCCCTCGGCTTGCCATGTCTTTATTGAACCGCTTGCTTAGTGTCTTTAGCATGCTACTGTGAAATAAAATAGCGCCTGATGCCCCACAGGGGGGTTATTTGTTTCTGTAGGGTGAATTTACAGAGGCGAAAATGCCGGGTGGGTAAGGTGGGGGGATGGTCCTAATCGCTGGCACTCTGGGTGCGGTTGTAAAATGCTGTGCGATGCCACTGCAGCGTGGCAGTTTGAAAAATGACCAGGGCTGTTTAGCATATGGCAGGTTTATGCCAGTGACGTCAATGTGCCCAGGGACTAGACTGAGTCTGGGGGACAGGGGGTGATGGTGTTGGGGTGGAGTGGGATATGTGTGTGTGTGTATGTGTACTGTAGGGAGGAGGGCGGGTACAGGGTAGTCATGGGTCTGCCTGACCCATTCCACGTGAAGGAGCTCTGTCTGAGCGGTGGAACAGCCGAGGAGCTTATGGCTGGCGCCCACGCGGGCCTTGGGCCTGCTTCAGTGAGTCCTGTGCAAATTGGACTGTGAAAAGGGGACTCTTTGCATAGGTTAATATGGGAGGATTAGAGCCCGGGCTGTCTCCCTGCCGCTCCCCACTTCCTGCTCAGCGTGAGAAGAGCCGCTGGAGGGAGCACACATGGGTGCTGAGGACGGGGATGCTGTGTGTGAACGTGTGTGTGTGTGCGTGAACGTGCAGTGTGTGTGTGTGTGTGTGTGCGTGTGCGTGAACGTGCAGTGTGTTTGTGTGTGTAAACGTGCAGTGTGTGTGTGTGTGTGTGTGTGTTTGTGTGTGTGTGTGTGTCTGTGTTTGAACGTGCAGTGTGTGTGTGTGTGTGTGTGTGTGTGTGTGTGTGTGTGTGTGTGTGAACGTGCAGTGTGTGTGTATGAACGTGCAGTGTGTGTGTGTGAGTGTGTGTATGTGTGTGTGTGTGTTTGTGTGTGTGGTAGTGGGTGGGTTGGGGTGGATGAGTGTGTGTGTGTGCATGTGTCTGTGTGTGTGTGTCTGTGTGCATGTGTCTGTGTCTGTGTGTGTGTGGTAGTGGGTAGGGTGGTGTGGTTGGATGTGTGTGCATGCATGTGTGTGTGTGTGTGCATGTTTTTGTATGTGTGTGTGCTGGAATGAGCATATGTGTGTATGTGTTAGAAAAGGGGGGAATTGCAGGGCTATGGGTGTCTGAGCCCTTCCTATGTTTTAATGAGTTTGGGGAGGCGCACAGTCTTCTGAGGAGATAGCAGAGCCCCACTCTGACTGGAGGATCAAGCCATTGCACCAGCACTGCCTAATCTCCTGCTCTTTCTCTTTTTTTCACCACTGTTTGGGGCCACACCCCTGGTCCCTTCCTTCCTCTAATCCATCTCCACCTTTACTCGTCCCTCTCCGACCAGCCTCTCTCTGTCATAAGGCTGTTCCTTCTTTCTCTCTCTCTCTCTTAGTTCCTCTCTCTCATCTCTCGCTCTCTCATTACATTTCTCACCACATTCTCTGTCTCTCGCTTTCTCATAGCGCCTTCAACCAAGGAGTGACTTTGTTAGACAAACCCCCCTGCAGACACACACACACACACACACACACACACACACACACACACACAGACACAGACACGCACACGCTCGCGCCTACACGTCTCATCCACTCCCTCTCATAAACCAATCAATCGATCAAACACAATCACATTTTATTTGACATTTTGCCCAGTGCTATTTCTACACCGTGGGCACTCTCTGAAATTAAGAGGTCTAAACATTGAATTACGTGAGCAAAGCCAATTTGAAGAGATCCACTTTGATTTATGGATCCAATTACAGTTGAGCTACACTTCTAAACCTCTGCTCTCCAATCCTGATACGTCAAGCACGGCCATGATATGTGCAGCATACAGTATATAGACTGCCCACCTGTAGTAGCCTACTCTACATGCCATTGATAGATAAACATATTGACTTCCCTATAGCTGGAGCATCCTGGAAGGGACCATTTAGCAGTTGACAAATACTCCCTACTCTAGTATTCCTTTGACCCCCCCTCTGTAGAAGTAGGCATGCCATTTATTTCCACTCCTGTGAAAAGATAAACACCTTTCACCACCGAAGCCTGGATACATCTTATTACCAGAGAAATTTTCGCCACAAAGCACCATTTTAAAATCATTACACGATGGATGATCTCTCATAGTCTCTAGCGCGGCCGCCTCCTAAACCATCCGCCACAACCCGAAACACAAACATTTCATCATGACCTCAATAAAGGACTCGTGTGAGCCAGCCTGCGTGGCACAGGCGGCTGTGTCAAGCACAGCTCCAAAGGAATGTTGGCACTAAAGAACCATATTTGGCTGGTTACCATGGAAATACAATTAACTCCGTGCTAAAATTGTCTTTAAAATCTGGCACAGAGAGAGAGAGAGAGAGGGAGGGAGGGAGAGAGGGATGGATGGAGAAAGGAAGTGAACGAGAGAAAAGAAGCATTGTTTTTGGAACTATATATGAAATTGTGAAAAAAGAAAGGTCTAGAAAAGAGATTAGATTTGGACTCGGTGCTCATTCTCATTTGACTTGTGCTGGCTGAGATGTCTGGGATGCTTATTATGGGATGCCTGTGTGTTTATTTCACCACACCACCCTCACATCTACCTGCTACTGTATATTCATCTAGCGTGTGCTTTTACTCAGAGGGACATAAATTAGTGAATGGTCCAAAATAGTCCATATCCTGCAGGACTGAAAAACCTTTATGAGGAAATCAAAGCCCAGCCATGGACTGCAGTATCTAAAGGGGCACTGGCCATGTGTGTGTGAAATCCTTTCAAGTCCAAAAGATAGAAAAAAAGAAAAGCTATAACATGAATACATGGAATGGTTTCTAATATGAATCTACCTTCATCAGAATTGTTATGCTTATAATTGCAATGTGACACTATAGCATATGTCAACTCCATGCATAGCATATTAGTCCTATATGGATCTCAGATAGATTTGATCCGTGGCCATCATTTCAGGCTGTTCCAGTTTCATCCTGGCCCCTCCACGCTGGTCACTGGTCAGAGGGCACACCTGTTTCAAATGGAGTAATAGGACTGAGGCGGTCAGGTCTGTGAATCTCAAACAGGAGCCCAGTCAAAGTGAAGAAAATGTGTGTATGTGTCCATGCATATTTTGATGTTTGTGAGAGAGAGGAAGAGAGTGTGTGAGAGACGAGATGAGATGTGTTTGAGTGTGTGTGTGTCTATCTGTGTGTGTGAGTGTGTGTGTGTATAAGTGTTTGTGTGTGTGTGTGTGTGTGTGTGTGTGTGTGTGTATGTATCTAAGTGTATGTGTGTCTGTGTGTTTGTGTGTGCATGTGTGTATGTGTGCTTGTACACTCTACCCTCTCTCTCTGAGCTGATTGGATTTTGCCAACCTGTCCTTGCTATGCATATTAATTTGGAGGAAAGGCGACCCACTGAGCTCCAGATCACATGGCGAGCCTCGTCCTTCTGGGAGAGAGAGAGGGAGAGCGAGCGAGAGAGAGAGAGGGAAAGAAGGGGACAGGGAGAGAGAGGGAGAGAGAGGACAAGAGAGAGGGGGATGAGAGGGAGTGCGGATGAGTGAAGTGGGGGAGGATATTTTTCTCTTCTCTTGGAGCCTGCAGGTGTCACTGCAGCACCATGGGCCATGGAGGTTGAACAGCAATGCATCTTGGGAGGGGAGAGAGAACATACAGATGAAAGTAGGATTGGATGAGGGGATCGAAGCTTTCTCTTCGTTGGCCTATCACAATTCTCACTGCGTTGACCTTGGTCTGCCAAGTCTGTCTGTGTGCACATTTGTTTGGGTTAGGGGCTATGTAATGATGTACAAAATTAAAATGAAATGTCACTGAAATCCTTCCCAAATCCAGCATAGCGAAATGTCAGAGCTTTCACTGTTAATAAAAGCAGTCAAGGTGGCTTGGTCAGGATTGGTCCAGAACACCATCTGCACGTATCTGTTTATAAAACAAATGTTTGTTTTTTTTTGTTTTTTTTGACAGAGCATTTCCCTTTCGTCATCATGTAAGCCCCACCCCAGAGCTCAGGCTATTGGCTCTTGGTTACTAGCTGAGGGGTCCACACTGCTGCACAGGAGAGCTGATCAGATATATTATACCTGAAGGAGACCAGAGTTGAGGGTAAAATTGCTTGTGTATGCTAAACTATACAAAAATCACACAGTAATAAAGTATCGGTCCCAAATATTATTTTTTTCATCTTTCCCCCAAAAACAATGGGAAGAGTTTGCTTCTTCACTCTGTGTATTGCCTGTGTTTTAGGAAGGAGCCTTTCAGCCTTTCTAATGCATATGTTTCCACTGTCAAATAGAGTCTGATGACAATATGTGGCTTTTCACCATGAATGCAGGCTTAGTCTGGGCCTGCACGAGAGAATCCAGATGACAGTCCTGTGGAGGTATTGAAGAAAGCTGCCATGGCAAATAAAAACAGGGCCTTTCTTTAAGAGCATCAGTCGGCAGTTTTTTCTCCTGTGACCTGACTCCCGCTGGGCCAAGCACATGTCGGTGTGCCTTATCCCTCTCACATGCACCACATGGGAGCCCTAACACAAGTTGACGTGCTGCTAGGTGGAAGAAAGATGGGGGACGCAGTAGGAGTGCGGGGAAAATGAAAATATAAATGTCAGGCAGTGTGGCCACAATGAACGAGAGAGAGAGAGATAGGAAGGGAGAGAGATGGAGGGGGGGAGAGAGAAGGAGAAGGAGAACTATGGACATACTGGGTCAGTGGGGAGATGATGAATGTGACTCTGTCAAAGGGGTGGAGGAAGCCACCGCACAAAGGCGGTCAGTCCAGGTGTAGTGGATCTGTACTATGGGTAGTGTGTGTGTGTGTGTGTGTGTGTGTGTGTGTGTGTGTGTGTGTGTGTGGTAAGTGGGTGGATGTGTGAGGGGGTGGCTGAATGTAATAAGGTGACACAAGAGGGGAAAAGGTTGGAGTGGAGTGAAAAAAAGACAGGAGAGGAAAAATGAAGACATTAAGAGAGAAAGAGGAGAGGATAGATGGAGGAGGAGAAAGATCCAGGAGAGAGAGAGAGAGAGAGAGAGAGAGAGCATATGAGACCTCCTGCTGAGGGAAAACAAGAGCTGGGGAAGAATAGCAGCAGAGGGAGAGTGGGGTGGAGGGCTGGTGCTATGATTAATAATGCGGCCTTCTCTCTGCTCACCCTGTGGAAAGCTCACTATTGGCAGCAGCTGGAGCTATTCTACCAGGTGACCCTTTGGCCTTCATTCCATACCGGTGTGTGTGTGTGTGTGTGTGTGTGCGAGTGTGTGTGTGTGAGAGAAGAGAGAGAGAGAGAGAAAGAGAGAAAGAGAGAAAGAGAGAGAGAGAGAGGTTGTGAGTCAGATGATGAGGGACATGGGTGAACGAACATGGCTGCCATGATGCATCAACAATAATACATTTTTCCCCTTGAATCTAGACTAACTAAACACTACTTTATAACAGTTTTCCATGTGTTTCTTTTCATATCATATATAAGTCAATATAAATGTTTTTAATGCGCACACACACACACACACACACACACACACACACACACACACACACACACAGAGATACTGTATTCCTTAGGTTATACTGTGACAGACCCCAAAATGTAAACTGTATTCATAAGCTATTCCATGGCACTGGCAATATAAAAAATAATAAGAAATATACTGAGGCAATTTCCTCTCTGTGCAGGAATAATAATGTGAGTGAACCATGATCACTTTCCCCTGCTTATTGTATTGTGTTACAGTGGAAGATCTCTCTCCTTCTTTTCATAGCCCAACCTCTCTCTCTCTCTCTCTCTCTCTCTCTCTCTCACACACACACACACACGTACACATTTCTGTTCAGAAATACACATGGCCCATGTCCTATAGATATCCCCATGTTGAACATGATGGCAGAGGAGATAATACTTAAGGCCTCATTAATCATGAAAGCCATAGTCCATGCCAATTAATGAAGCCTCTAAGGCATTGGATGGTGGATGTGCTGTATGAGACATGGGCCGGCAAACAGAACAGAGAGAGTATCCATTGGCAGGACACACAGGCGTCCACTCCACAGGTACATTTATATTAAGGCATCATAAGGCATCACTTAATTAAGCATTAAATAAACTGGTGTCTATCCAGAACTCTCATCCCCCCAAAAATCAGCATAGTACATTCCCGGTCCCCACCAGCCCTTGCTTGCCATTTCATCACATCGTTTGAAAATACCCATCAGCACTTACAAAGCCATCCACCATCCCGCTCATTCAGACGGCTCCAAAGCTCTCAACACACACACACACACCCCCGTCGCTCACTCCGTTAGATCCCCCAGCCCTGATCTCATCACTATTCCCCAAACCCAAACCTCCTCCTCTACAGGGAGAGCAATACTGAGCACTGGACCCCGCTGGCCAAATACATGTACACTTCAGTTCTGGGACCCTCACATCAACATCACCAACATGAAATCATGAGCATGAATGTAAGTACACAACAAGAATAGTCCATATATTACACTGTACAAAATCTAGATATAAAGTAGCAATATAATGTTGTTCATCTGTTACTCATCATCATCATTACTATGTTATGCACATATATTATATGTTACATATATGTTACTACAATGTAATATGGACGGTGTGGTATTACTTAGCAACATGCTCTTGAGGACCGTACTTGAGGACCGGCACTACAGACTTGCTTCTGTCATACTATCATGTGCTCACTTGCAGGGAAGAACTTGGAGGCAGACGCACACGAGGCACCAGTGTGCACACAGCAAGAGAAAATAGAACTTTGAAGAAACGGAAAAGAAAGTTCAAAGCGAGTCGTAATGAGGTCAGTGCTCCACCTCGCCATGGTGATGGGAGGTCTCTGTGGGCAAGTTAAAAAGGATGATGCGAGGATGTGACAACGGGAGAATAGAAGCTACGTTCACAGACGACGCATCAGTCTTTTACCCCCACACCACATCATTTTGATGAAATTACATGCAATTTATGTACACACACACACACACACATGCAGATACTTAAAAAAACTACCTGGGGATATGTACATCAGGAGAAATAAATATCATTTTTAACCAAACTGGCTAATTATTACAGTCAAAGACATAACTACTACAGCAAACTAAAGCACACAAATGTGTTTGCCAAGGCCAGAGACAGAGAGAGAGAGCACATGTTGTACTGTGCTTTTAGAGAAGACCTTTTCAGTGTAATGGAGAACAGCAGATAGTCCCTTATTACATGTGATGCATGCCCATGTGTAAATGCTATATCTATAAAACTTCAAATCCGATTTGGAATGCATTGGAGTTTATTTTCTTGCCTATAGAATAACACTAATCTTGATCTACTACCTGCATTCCTCCTGTCAGAATGTTAATTTACAAGCTGTAAGTGGAACTCCATTAATTTCTGTGGGGTAAACCATTTTTGTTTATGAGAGCTATGAAACGGTTGAAGGCCGGTGCGTACCGTAGGTGGGGGTTATTCCAGTAACAAGCTTTTTGGCGCTAATGAGAGAAATGACACAACTGGTGTCAGTCCAATCAGAGCCTGAGCTGTTGAGACAGACACATTTCGCTTTAGTAGATTACGGAAGCATTTTTTATTACCAATTCATTTCCACTCACCAGAGAAAGTAATGTGCCATGAAATATATACTTAAAACTATCATCAGGTGTGTCTGTAAAACAGACATGAGACTCTCTCTCTCTCTCTCTCTCTCTCTGCCCTGTCTGTTTCATTGCTATTCGCTGTCTTCTGGTTCAGTGTACAGCACTATGTCTTCATTAATTATCCATATCTGTCAGGCAGTGCACAGATAGCATGTTCCTATTTGTTTCTTTGATTAATTTCCTTTGTCAAGCCTCACTATATGTTATCAGTTGATGTTTCAGCATGTTTTGTTCTCATGTTCAGTTTTTGCAATATGTCTTAAGAGTAAAAATGCAAAAAAAGCAAGTCAGAGCAAGTAAATGAAAATGAGTATACGGTTACAAGGTTTTTTTTTTTTTCTCATCAGACAATAACTTGTGGGAATGCTAAACAACACAATGTCAAGGAGGCTCTAGACTATACTATTAAATCATGATATTTGTGTTTCTTGTGTTGTTTTGCTGGGCTGTTTGTCCGTACTGTATCTTGGCAGGGATGCCATCACAAAATCCAACAAAGAAATAATCTCATGGAAAAAAATACATATAGCATGAATTTATATTTTGTATGTACTGTATACCTTCACCATTACCAGTAATTTCCATAAATGTTCCTTTTGAAAATGTTTTCAAATTCATCCTCCATTCTTCCTTGGAGTGACATCCTTGGAGTGCTCTCATCTTTGCTCTAACTTCAATGCATTGTTCGGTCTCTCTCTCTCTCTCCTGTTAACATATTCCCCCCATCTGCGTCTCCTCTCCTCTTTTCCCATTCTCTGTGTTGGTGTCTTTATCCATCAATCTCAAACACTCACTGCATTCCTACACTTTGCATAGTGTAAGTATGAAAAGATAATAGATTCTTTAGGTATCTTAAGCTGATCATGGTAACTTGGTCAGAGTGGGCAAATTTACTATGCAAGATGGCCGTATGCCGATAGTGCATATGGCCGTATCACACTGATACCTGGTTTCAAGATTAGCATTTTGACTTATAGCCATTATTTGTGATACGCCTCTGAGGCAGAGCTTTCTTGCCAAGTATTAATCTTTCCGTGGTCTGTTGGGACAGGCGAAAAACATCTAATTTCCTGGCTCCAGATGGTGTTTTTCAGTAGGGCTGCCACACTGAACAGGAGTCTTGGGCATTTACGAATGCCTGCCAGTGGATCAGTTTTATCTGTAGGACACCAGTCATCTGGGCCATGTCGAGGTGACAACATGGCAAACTACACAATCTCTCTCTTCCTCTCCACTTTCTCCATTACCCTGAGATGACCCCCTCCTTTATGGGCTCCACCATACATTCATCTGCTCGTGTGTGTGTGTGTGTGTGTGTGTGTGTGTGTGAGTGAGTGTGTGTGTGCGTGTGTATGTGTGAGTGCCTCTCTAATGATAGCTAATGGAGATACGAAGCTTCTGCTCAACCCTCACAGACATTAATGCGTCTTTTGGTTCACCAGTCTGGCTCGTCAATGTCAAAGCCCCTCTGTTAAGCTCTAAATCAGACTCTGTGTGTGTGTGTGTGTGTGTGTGTGTGTGTGTCTGTCTGTGTGCGTGTGTGTGTGTGTGGGTGTCTATGTGTGTGTGTGTGTGTGTGTGTGCGTGTGTGCGTATGCGTGTGTGTGTTTCTACAGTATGTGTGTGTGTGTGTGTGTGTGCGTGTGTGTGTGTGCGTATGCGTGTGTGTGTGTGTGCGCATGTGTGCTGAGGGATAAGAGCTGTGCGTTACCATTTGTCTGGCGCTCCCTCCTCAGCGCTGCCCAGGCCCCGGCTCAGTCTCTGTGTGGTGGCCATGTGGTGGAGCGTCAGGGCCATTGTGTCACGCATTACGGACGAGGGCCCTGCTTAATTAACTCCATTGGCTCTCTTAACAGGGGACATCCTCTGCCACTGTGTCCGCTCCACGCTCCAGAACCCATCCTGCCGCCCGGGTTTCCTCTCTTATTACACCAATCCAGCGTCAGCCCGCCAACTCGCTGCTTTTTTTTTTTTTTAACCGCTCTCTCTCTCTCGCTCTCTCTGTTTGGTTGATTTTTTTTCTCCTTTCTCGCTCCTGCTTTTAATTTTTCTCCCGGCTGCCTATGTCTTTGTTATGAGTGTCTTTAATCGGCTTTTCTAGTTGGGACTGCAGTTGTTTGCTAGTTTCCTCGGCGGAGTGCTGGTGGATTATAGCCCGGCGGAGAGCGGCACGCTCCAGTCCCAATTCCACCCCTTGATTCCTCATTGTTGATTTTTTTTTTTGCCTGTTTGTTTGTTTACATTTTTTCTCTTTCTTCCACTTGCATTCCCCCTCTCTCTCATCCCTGATCCTCTGGAACAATTCTGTGACAATCCTGTTATGCTGACGGTCTTGCCAGACCAGTTCAAAGGACACTATAGCCACTCTGATAGAGAGCCAAGGTCTGGCAAGTCAAGTGGGCGTGTGGATGGAGGGGGCGGTGGGTACACACTAAAGGGCGCAGAGGCCCTCAGCAATCCTGCCTGTGTATTGCATTCTGGGCTTGCCTGGCCCCACTGGACAAACACACTAGCAGTGCCGGAGCTCTGCATGGGCTGCAGATATGTTTCCCAGCACGATTATCAGATGTAGTTAAGGACTGGCTGATTGAATAACCCCCGAGTGATAAGTATCTGATTGGTGTTGCCCTTCCACCTGATGTCTACACATCTCCGGAGGAGATGTCTGGTTTGATTACACTGGCGTTGGCGTGAATGTTTAAAAGTCCCCCTGGCGCTAATCAAGTGGCATGTGGTACATTGTTTAGAAAGACTTCCAAGATGGAGGATCAGTTATCTAATCATTTAAAAGTCTGACAGGAAATTGAATAAATGAATTGGAGGAGGGAGATAAGAGCCACCAAACACGTAGAGGCCAGTAAACAGGGCTTTCGCTCATCAAGTTTGCAGACCCCTCAAGGTTGTGATAGAAGTTGTTTGAGGAACGGGTTGGTCTTTCTGAATTGCTAATTTAATTGAACTAGGTTCATTTATTGTTGGCTGTTCATCCATTGTTGATTAATCACGGACATTCTCATGTTTTTGACAGGGTGGGGTTCCAGGGTTAACTATACTTGTCACAGCAGCATGTTGACGGTTGGATAACTGAAGATATGAGACCTTGTTAATGTCATAAAATGATTTGAAATTGTATTCATGACAGGTCAGATTGGGACTATTCAGACATTCTCACCAATGGTTACCTTGTTCCAATTGTCAGTGCACACACCATTAACTTTACTCATAAAACTGTTGTAACAATGTCCTAAACCAACTATAAACATATTGTAACAAATGCTATGTTTGCTGTCTCCAATGGTAAAACATGGTATCTGCCATATGACCTGTTTATGAAAGAGTGATGTCAGGCATGATTGGCAGGTAATATTGCCTACTCTTTATGTTTTACACCATGGCTTGGTTAAATGTTTTATTCTGGAACCATTTAAGTAGAGTTTCACATTTATTGGAAACACTATCATTTCTGATTGTTTTTAAATAGTGTAGGTATTCAAATGAAAGTGCAACTTACCAGACAGTCAGCTGTATGCCATGGGAATAAGATAGTAGTACTATGACAATACAAGCCCTTCCACGTGTGAGGGTGAAGTACTCTAACTCCTGACACTTCCTATAACTATTATTATGACCGCCGCGCAGCGAAGCTGACAGTAGGTTTAGTCAGATTTTTTTTTTTTAGTCAGATTTTTCTTTTTTTCCTTTTTCGCATGTCCAAATTTCTGCACGAAATTGGAAGTGTAGGATCATTATGACACCCTCTGAATGCACACCAAGTTTCGTGGAATTCCGTTCATGGGGGCCACACAATAAATTAATTTATGTTACTATACACCAACTGGCCTGTAGGTGGCCGGAGACAGTTTTCTGTGAATATCTCAAGAACCGCAAGGCCTAGGAGGTCCACCTTTTTTTTGTATGTTGGTCTTAAGGGGGCATGTCAACCCATCACATTACCACTTATTTCATGTATAGCGCCACCTAGTTAAAAATTAAAAAGCAAAAAATTAGGTGTTTTCATCACAATATCTCTGGCTGACATGGTCAAAACTGCACAAAATTTAAAGTGTAGGATCATTATGAACCCTCCGAATGCATGCCAAGTTTTGTGAACTTTCGTTCATGGGGGACCTTACAATAAAATAATTTATGTGTACATTTAGTGACCGTACACCAACAAGGATTCCCGGGACACTGAAAGACCGGGGTACACAAAACTTGGTGGGCATGTAACCCCACATGGATAGCATGGAACCATCATTTTTCGTTTTGATCTGTAGCCCCCCCGCTGGACTGAACCCCCCCAAAGGAGGGTAGGGCAGACACAGTTTTCTGTGAATATCTTGAGAACCGTAGGGCCTAGGATGACCAATTTTTTCCGTATGTTTGCCTCCAGGGGTCATGTTAACCCATTCCGTGTGCACACATGTGCATAAACAGATACACACGCACACACATACATTCACAGTAATCATACGTATGACACATACTCACACAGTAGACATATGTACGCATGCATGCACATGCACAAACACACATTCGCAGGCAAACACACAAGCACGCACACACACACACACACACCCACACACATAAACATACCGGTAAACGTGTACACGCACACATGCACACAATTCAAGAATTTCTCAGAATTATGAACAGGCAAGATGGGGGTGGGGTTGTATAAAATGAATTTGACATGTGAAATCTATGAACTAATCATGTTTTGGTTGTTGTCTAGCAGATACCAGTGAGAGTTGAGTGTGGATAATGCAATTTAGTGAGACAGTTAGAATCATATAGGCCTTTCAGCGTGATTTATTTTTGTGGAAAAAATGTGCTGGACTGGGCGGCGGTCATATTTTGTACCGCTCTGCGGTACATCTAGTTTATTCAGCAACTTTGTACCACCAATTATAGCCTAAGAATAGTGTACTCATATTGCATACTGTGTGTTTATATAAAAAGGCTTTCTTAGAATCTTTTTTTATGTGTAATTAATTATTTTCTATGTACATACAGTACATCCATAATATGTGAGACTAGACTAGAGCTAGATGTATATGGAAATGCTTGTAAAGAAATATTTCAAGCCCAATATTCATTACATGCCTTTGACATGGAGTCTTTTAATGAGTATTGCTACTTTAGTGCTTTACATAAATCATTAGCCAACCTAAAAATATCCCTCTTATTTCCATGGCACAGCGCACTGAGAATATTTGCCCTTGAAAAAGGACATCAGGGCTCACATCTTTACACAGAAGCACCCTTCTCTCTGAACCACACCTTCACTTTTAGCTGAGAAGTGTTCTTTAGCAATCTGCATACTTTTGGAAAGGGAGTTAGTTAGGGAATGTAATAATCATTTCAACCTCGAGTCCTTCAAGGTGGTTCTTTTCCAATCATGATGCTAAACTATTGACAAGTAACATTCTTCATCACATTCCAGGTATTTGAATGGTATTAATAAGGCTAATGGTTCTATGCAAAATTGCAAATATGTTGTGCTCCTTGGTATTTTTGTTGCTGTTGTTCATTTAGAGGACATGCTGTAATTAGTAACTGAAAGGATCCCAGTTAGAGGCTGCAGTGTTCCTAACTGAAATATTCAGCTTTGGCTAAACTGAGAAGTAAAACAAACAAAAAAAACAAGTAAACAGCAAAACATTTAGGTAGCAGTGTAGGAAGTTTTTAGCCCAGTCCAACCCTACTTGCCATAAGTTAGCCTACTGTGAATGATTACAGGTAAAATTGATGCAGTACATGTCAGGAATAAAGAGTGAGTTGCACAGATGGTTGGTCCACCTAGACAAAGGAACTTGTAATGTACAGTAGTGTTCCGATGTTAAGTATGAGGACTGACAGTGTGCCTCTGTCATACGCATAACTATGCTGCAGGATATAGGAAATGCATTTGTTATTGTTGTTTGGGCTTTGCTGTGTCGATCCGCTAACAAGAAATAAAGCTTTCCAGTCAAGATAGTTCCTTTCCACATAGTTGTTCCTTTGCACTGCAGTCAAGTTTAAGTGGATTGATAAGTTCCTGCTCACTCTCACTGTAGATGTGTGTGTGTGTGTGTGTTTGTGTGTGTGTGTGTGTGTGTGTGTGTGTGAGAGAGTGTGTGTGTGAGAGAGAGAGAGAGAGTGTGTGTGTGTGTGTGTGTGTGTTCAGGTGAATGTGTGTGTATGTGTTTATCTGTTGCAAGGTTAAAATGGATAATGGCCACAGCGGCTTGTGAGCACCGCTGGGACTGCGCTCATCCAATCCAGCAGCAGGCAGAGGCCATGGTGGAGTATAAATAGAAAATCTCCATTACACCATATCACCTCCTACCCTTTCAATATTCATTCGTCTCCAGCAGGACCCCCTGACCACAGCTGTCAGATCTCCCCCTCCACCCCACCATGACCCAAAACATCATGAGCCATGCAAATATGCTGACATCTGTCTATAAAGAATGTGACACTTCTTTTCACCTTGCTCTGTTTTTAATAATAGATTATTTTTCTACTGTTGATTGTTATACAAACCCTGACAGACACACAACTGATGATGGGTTTATCCTTGACAAGGAGGCCTTGTTGTTTTCATACAAGCGAGCACTGGCACACATGACAGCAAATTTCTATGAGAAGATAAAATGTGTTCCTGTTTGAATAAGATTCTAATAAGCTGCCTTCCTTATTTTCTCCCTTAATCCTATTCAAACATCTCTGAAGTAGTGAAAGATGAACGAACTGAACAGAATCATTCTTCAACCATACCACCCCTTCTCTTTCATTCATTTCGAAAAAAAAAATGAATTGTGAGAGAATCATATACTATACTTTCAAAATCATAACCTTTCATTAATGGGGAGACCTGTACTTCTATGCCCTTATACTGGTATTACCTTCATTGACAGGTTCCCTCTGCAGTCATTATTCCACGGTTCCAACACTTTTGCTCTTCAAGGAATAATTGTAAGACAACTAATACAAAGCCTCAGACTTCACAGGATGTACCCAGCAGCAAAAACATCACCCGGTGCAGTCACATAAAAAGGGTAACTGTATGTAGGTACGTGAGCTGTCTGCCAAAAGTATGGTTATTACAAAAGCTTCTCCATACAAATAAGAGAGGGATAAAACAGATTTGTGTGAAATGATCCATGCTTTCAAATCAGTCCTTGCATATCCAAATGATGATCAGAATGACATTGTTTGCATGCACTGCTCCTAATTGGGCCTTGTAAAAGTCCTTCCATGGTCCTCAGGAGACATGGAGTCTGGAACTAAGAAAGTGCCTTTAGAGGTCATTTGAAATTGTGTTTAGAGTTAATCCACTATTGTGACTAGATCAATTCACTCTTAGTGCATACACAGCCCCCGTATTGGCTACTTGAGATGTTTGATATTCAAGGAGTGAATGAGCCATGGATTGAGTTATATGCCCTTGCAAAGTACAAGGAAAAGCACAGTTCTTCCACAATAAATTAAGGATCATTTCACAATATGATACAGCTGTATACCATGACTTTTACCATTCTTCTACAGAACTCTCTTTACAAGAGTAATGTCAAGGAGAATATTTGCTCTCATTATGTTCGTATTTGTGACCTTCACCTTCACCAGAAAAGTTGGAGTCTGAGTCGTGGAGTCGTACTAGTGAGAGAGCTAGCAGCCAGGGCTTTTAGCTTGATTGCTAGCATGCTTGACTCCCAATCTGAGGTGCAGCTGTTTGGCGGGTTCGAGTCGGGGCGAGTGCAGGGCTGAACCGCACGGTTCAACACAATGCAGGTTACATGTGGGTGTTACTGACATTCATCATGAATTCATACATTTCATAAACCAAACTGCAGTGACAAACAGGCAAAGACTCACTACACACATATATTCAGCACACCATGCCTAAATACATAGAGGAGAGCCATGCAAAGGGGAGCCATATGCAAAGGAACAAACATCCACTCCATATAAACACAGCAGAACCATACAAATACGCACCCACACAAACACTTACTGCTTGGAATCTCACTCGGTGAAGACGCAGCTTAAGCTGTGAGGGGATGAGTGCGGTCGCCGTCTCACGGTCTCTCCCTTGAGCGGCGCCGGCTCTTTGATGTGGGTGCACCGTGCTCTCACCTCAGCTGAGCAGGTAAAATCCACAGGAGCTTTAGAGTGTTAGTTAACACAGGAGGCCCGTATCCGACTTCCCATCAGTGCTCTGCGCACGCCCCATCTCTCCCCACATCAAAGGTGCCGCTGTCTTACACACCTGAAACAATCAGCCGGCGGCCAGTTTGGGCTCATCACTCCAACTCTCCCTTCCTGGCAATCTTTTCTCTCTTTGTTTTGTTCTTTCATTCTTTTTTCCTGTTTGTCCCTGTTATCTATAAACCACTCCATCTGATAGATTCAAATATAAATAACACTTTAAATCAGTGGTCTCAAACTCCCGGCCCGCGTGACAGTTTAGTGTGGCCCCTTGGCAGATTTAGATTAGTCATGACATTCGGCTCGCACTTACATTTTGCGCGTCTTTTTAGCTTCTTACAAATACTCAACTAATGTTACCGCACCTCGACGATCGCATTCCTCAATATATTTATCGCATAACCCTGGCGGCTTCAATAAGGATTGTAATCCGTGCTAAAAGACGCCTGTATGGTCGTAAAGTAGTCTGCCCCATGGTCATATTCTAGAACTGCTCAAATTATTCCACCAGTAGGCCTATCGTTTCATTTCAAGATGCAGAAATGGCAAGTAGTGTTGCACCTGTTAACTGTGTTGAGTTGCTGTTAAAAAAAACAATTTGAGAGGTTGAAATTGGAAGATAAGTTAGCTAACCCTGGTGTCTTCCTTGGTTTAGTAGCTAGTGGATTTAATAGCATCTTTTGACAGCGCAAAAACGAGAAGGCAACGGTGTTCAAAGGTATGGCATAGGCTACTGCATTCAGAATGAGATATATCCTATAATATAGGCCTAGTTCTACAGCAAGTGGTCAGACAATTATCCATAACACCCAACTGTGTTGAGTTGCAGTTATAAAACCCAACTAGCCTACTTAAAAAAAATTTGATAGTTAGTAGGCCAGACAGAACACAAAAAATTGTTTTGTTTACCCATAGCAACAACGTTGCTTCGCTGGTTTAACGTGATGAGAACGGTGCAAACTTAACTGATGGGTTACTGATCTACAATTTTAATCCACTTACATTTCTGACTGTGACATGATTTAAGCATACAGCAAAGTCCTGTAAAATATGTAATTTTAATGTAGCCCAAAATTATAGGCTATTAAAAAAAAGTCAGACTATATTATTAAGTGTGCTTGCTGAAAGCAGCACACTTATTGTTCTTCTTAAGTTTTCTTATTCCTGTAAGCCCGATTTTTGGCCAGCTCCTGCTCCAACTCTGGAACGTCCGGCCGGAACCAGTGTAGTGTGGAAATTGAAAATGATGTCACTGACCCTTGTCATTCGTCCGCCATATTGGATTGAATAGGAAGCGAAACTAAAGTTTCACAGGTCACAAATTTGGTCCGAACTTCACCAAACTTGACGTACATGATCCTTGGACCAAGCTTCACAAAAGTTACAGAAAGGATTTTTGATTTTCAGAAGCGTTTGCCCGTCACAGCCAAACGAAATCGGCGGCGAAGCTTCGAAACAGGAAGTCGTCCATATCTCAGGAACACTGTCACATATCGACACCAAATTTTATATATGAACTTGGGACTCCAATGTGAGGGTGCTTAAGCTAAAAAAAAAGAAATATGCCAAAAGTTTCCAACATTTGGCAAACCACCCACCCGTATTTGGTAACTGCCACCTTTCACCTTTGCAGTTTCACCTCTATCACAATGCCTTCAAAGTATGCACAATGTCTCTGGCCTGCCACAATGTCTCTGGGCAGCCCTGCCCAATCATGAAATCCTTGCTCAGCCATGGAATAGTATAGACTTAGAAACTGTAATGTCAAGGTGAACATTAGCTATTTATTGCTGATGTAGAACAGTTACTGTATTTTCACATTGACGGTATTCAAATAAAATGTTTCATTATTGTTAAATATCATGATGGGAGAGTATTATTAAAAATGTTACAAGTATGCAAATTCATATGTTTACGGGCAATTAGGTTTTACTGTGTTGTTTTGTTGTAAAGACATGCAAGGCATTCTGGGCCATGTAATGAGTAGTGGTCGGCAGCACTCCATAAGTATTAATATGAATAGGTGTTTCTGTAAACCTAGGGACAATAAACAGCTATCTCTGTTACAAAAACGAGCTGGTAATCGTTCATTGAAGAGGGAACTATGATAAAAAAGATTGTTTTCCTAAAAGCATGGAGTTGGCGAAAGAATAGGCCTAAGCAGGAAATGTCACGTTAATGTTAAATACATCTGAACGCTAGGTGGCAACGTTGTATTACATTTCACTAAATAGGCCTACGGTGAGCTTCACAAGTAAGGAAGGAGCAAATATTATGTAATTTATCATGGGAAATTATTGGAAATGTTATTTCTTGTTTATTCTAATTGCAAACCACACACATCCATTCGTAATCACACATACACTTTTAAAGGAGAATTCCGGTGTGATATTGACCTAAAGTGTATTGAAACATGATACCGAGTGTGAACGTGATGTCTCATAGCCCATCTCGGCTTGTCCCCTGCACTCCAAAATCTGGCTTAGTTAGCCGATGCTACCAACAGCTTTTTTCAATAGTGGTGCTTCGCATCGGGGCTAGCCATGCAAATAAATCACTGTTTTACACCCATTTACGAGGCTCAATGTATCTCCACACTTCATTGGTAGACTTCGAGGGCCCTGACATTTAAAACGAGACATTGAGAACTTTGAAAAGCACTGGTAGTTTACTTACAAGACAATTTATACAGACAGTATCTTCACGAAGTTTAGCGCTTGCAGCCATCTTGAATTTAGTCACGATAAGTTGAGCAACGAAAGTAAGAATTAACAGGTATGATAAGGGATCAGATTCCAAAATAATTCAGTGGAAATGCATGGATTCCAGTTTCTTCCAGTAGCAGCAACTGGAATCCAATATCGGTTTCCATGTGTATGTGCTGGATGGTGTGCGTCCTTTATGAAAGTAGAAGCTAAGTGTTTTATAAAGTTACAGACATAATGAGTCATGTTGTAGTGGTCAACATAAATGTGCCCCTTCTGTTATTAGAATGCTAAGCGGAGAAGCATGCTAAGCAGAGATTTAGTATCATTAATTTCTTGTGTGGCTAGCTATAGGGAGGAGATATATGTTGCTAATTGGGATTTAGGTTGTTTAGCGTAATGCCATGGTCATTTGATATGAGATGCTTGCACTCGTAACTTCGTCACTTGTAACTTTAGGACTGCTATTTTTTTTATACTAACAGTAATTCACAAAGCACTTTAGCCTTAAAAGTAGCACCTAAGTCTGTGACGGCTTAAAAGAAGTGGCGAGGACTTCTAACTCCTAAAGCGATGTTTTGAAATGCGTCTACTATTGTTTACAGGAACTTCCAATCGCGAGGGAACTTGTATTGTAGGCATAACTAAGGGATGCAATAACACCACCAACGACCAAAACTACCCTACTCATTGTCAACATGTACATTAAATGTAACGTTTCATGTGAATCAAATTAAAATGTTTTCTTTGCAAACGTAGGCATAGGCATATGGTGACAGAAATTATTTAATAATGCTGCTGTGTGAATTAGTCCGGCAGCCAAATGCCATAATTGAGGTGAACCTGGTTTTGTCGGTTAAAGTTTTTTTTTTTGCTGTTTCTTGTTGCCAAGGGGTAACTCAATAAGATCAGAGAGGGTGCCCGGTGATATCCCTTGGGCAATTCTCGAAATTAAGCCTTTCTTGTCCAATGTGTTGAATATAAGGCGAGGCACCACAGGTGAATAGGGTAAAAAAATTAACTAGCAGATATCACTATGAAACTTCCCCAGTTGATTACTTACATTAATATGAAAAAAAAAATGTATTACAAGTTATCTGTAATACAAAGTTTAAATATGCAAATTAAGCATAATCCAATTAAATATGTGCTGATTTGCATAAACTAAAAAAAAACTAAATCAGAACATTGGATGAAGCCAGGTTCAAAATTACTTTTTCATTGTGTTGACATACTAGATGAAAAGTCTTTACACAGGGAATTTTAGATATCTCTTTTATTTATTCCGTAAATCAGAAAGTACTGCCAATAGCCTTAAAAAATAAATTTTGTCCATGTTTTTAGGAATAACATGTCATATAAAAAGGCTAGGAATAATATTTCAACAAACCCCTCTCTAGAAGCCTTCTAAATATGGTTAGGTATAAGACTGGAAAGTTTGGTATGTAGGTGCTGAAGTACATATTTCATTCTCAGAGTGGGAGAGGAAACTAATCCATGGGTGCTACATGCTAGCATCTCTCACTAGCACGTCTCTTAGGTGTGGATAGAGGTTTACCAGAGACTTTCTAATGAGGAGTCACAGCACTCAAAAAATCCTCCATAGAAATGCATGGGGTTAGTTTGTCTACACATATCCCGCCCCTTCTGCGGCAAAAAAGTCAACATGTGAATACATTGTGCCAATGATGTGGTGTGTTGTGAATACATTGTGCCAATCATGTGTTGTGATCTCACTGCTGGAGCAAGGTTGGTGTTGTGAAGTCTTTACATGACCGAAATAGATGCCTGTTAAGTTCCCAAAAAGCGCTACAATATGGCTGCTGAGTGGAAGGACTTGCCTAAACTGCCCTCTATTAGTTGACAGGGTGTCTGTTCTACTGTTCTAATATGTATAAAATATACATTTATTTTTATTCTTTATTGCAGTAGTAGTCTATGCTCAGAGCCTAAACTCGTCATTCAAAAAGAGAATATTCATTTTAAGTATTGAAGTATTTGGAGGCTGAAACAAAGGAATACTTCAGTTGGAAATTCAACTGCCATTTGAAGAAAGATTCATTGATTCGTTACTGAGCCCAACCAGTCTACCAAAAACTGTCAAACTTGCACCAAACTACATTTTGGAGATGATCAGATGTGGCTGCAAGAGTGAAAATCCTTGAATCCTTGACTTGCTCTAACAGATGCAGTTGCCAGGTTAATGGTGCCTTGCACAATGTTCTCTGCATGTTTTAGGGTAGGATGAGCCAGAACTGGACAATTATCAGAACTAATACTAGAGGAAAAGTGCACATATTCAGAATTATTACAGGCAATATCTGAAATTATAAATTCATTATTTGACATAGAAAACGGTTATATTTTCCCAATTTGAATGCATGAAGTATTGTCTGAATAACTATCACACTGCAAACTGTATTTTAGTACATTCTATTTGAGTTGATTATTTGCTTTTCCTATTTTGTTTTCTTCATGATTTCGGCACATAGGGCTTTAATGGTTAATATAGGATATTGCCCAAGGGATATCACTGGGCACCCTCCTAAATATTAAAGAGCCACCCCAAGTCAACAAGTCTAAGCAAAAATGAATAAATAAAAAACCCACTAAACCAGGTCTGACCCCATGGCTCCCGGACTGGCATTATCTGAAATATAGAAATTCATTAATTCACTTAGTGAAGGGTTAAATTGTCAAAATGTGAATGTACTGTCTGACAAACTATTACACAGAACACTGTATTTTAGTACATTTTATTTGAGTTGATTTGTATTTAATATGAGTAGGCCTACTCATCTTGAAATTAGAGGTATAGCCTATTTTTTCATGATTTTGGCCCATTGGGCTTTTTCATATTTAAACATTAAATTACAGAAAACTTGTAATCCAAATTTCCTGTGTAAAATACTTTTCATCTAATATGTAAACACAATGAAAAAGTAATTTTGAACCCGGCTTCATCTAATGTTCAGATTTTTTCTTTTTAAACGTTATGCAAATCAGCACATATTCAATTAGATTATGCCTAATTTGCATATTCAAACATTAAATTTCAGATAACTTGTAATACATTTTTTTCCATATTAATGTAAGTAATCAACTGGTGAAGTTTCATAGTGATATCTGCTAGTTAATTTTTTGCCCTATTCACCTGTAGTGTCTCACCTTGTATTCAATACATTGAACAAGAAAGGGTTAATATACAAAATTGCCCAAGGGATATCACTGGGCACCCTCCTAAATCTTAAAGAGATACCCCTAGTCTACAAGATTCTGCAAAAAAAAAAAACTTTAACCGACAAAACCAGGTCTGACTCCATGGCTGCCGGACTAAATCACGGTAAGCGCGAATGAAGTGGCCACTTCTTAATGGGACCCACTGTATGGAAGTGGGCTAAGTAAAATAGAGATGTTTCAAATAAGATAAGGTTAATCAGAATTCTACGATATGCCCGCTTAACAACAGCAGAGATAGAACTGGCCTTTGGCAATAGCAACCATCCATTTAGAACGACTTGCCTTCATAGCAACCAAAGATCTGAGATGTGTTGCAATGTGAGGCAAAGTATAGAAAGGTGATGAAATATACAGAGACAGGTCAAGAAATATAGTGCAATGTAGACAGTAGTATACAGTTGATTTACAGACGGTGGTTTAGAGTAATATGAAGTATTCCTTTATTCTGAGATAGGCTACATCAATAGGCTCTCAAAACAACCCCAGGCTCACAAAACAATCCGAAACAGACATAAGGTCTTTCTAGAGCAAATCCATATAGATTATTTGTCAAATAAACCAGTAAAACATAGCTTCTTCTTCTTATAACCTCTTCTTTTTACCTTTTAAAAAATTAATGCGGCTCTATCCGCTTAACAGACATGTTGAAATAACCGCTGTGTAGGTCTGGAATTGGGCAAGAGAGTTATCATTTCAGATTTTTTTGAAAAGTTTATACTTTTTGAGAAATAGGGGATTAAAAATGAAAAAAAAAATATTTTTCTCTCTATGACATCACAAAGGGGGCTCACTTAGAAGGGTCGTAAAGTAACCAGGTGCGGGTCCACCTGCAATGTCAGCTTCTAAGCATACAATCTGGCACTCCCTAAACTACACATCCTGTAATTAATCACTTTCGACCACACTGCTTTCAAGCATATCTCAATTATCTTTAAGAAAGTTTACGTTCTTGGTGTCTGCTTCATCAAACAAACTACGAGGAAACAGACATTTTCCTACCACACCCAATGTAAGTTACAATTAATTTGTGTTTTTTATTCGAATGGAGTGTGTGAAGTCTGTTTTTAATGACTCGGCTAGTTAAAAACTTTGAGAAAGATTTTTGAAAGATTTGAGCATTTTGATTAAAGTTTGAATGGGGGGCATTAGTTAAAACAGTGGTTCTCAGCCTTTTTTCAGTGATGTACCCCCTGTGAAATATTTTTTCAGCCAAGTACCCCCTAACCAGCGCAAAGCATTTTTAGTTGAGAAAAAAAGACTTAAAACAGAGCACTGTGCCATCAGTGTCTAATTTATTAAACTTTAGAAGTGATAAATATCAATATATGTATGTATATTTTAAAATCTCACGTACCCCCTGGAGTACCTTCACGTACCCCCAGGGGTACGCGTACCCCCATTTGAGAACCACTGAGTTAAAAGCCTACAATCTTTCAAGAATCTTTCACAAAGTTGTTTGGTGTAAGGTGGCCATAAGCAAGCAAGCTGGTTACCTGTCATCTCGTAGCTGCTATTGGTTAGCAACATAATCGTAGCTGCTACGTCTAGAGAGGACGTTACATTTAACTCTAGCTAGTTTGATAATATTGGTATTACGTTGAGTAAGTTCATAACTTGATTAAACGATAACCGAGGATTCAGTAGGCAAGTTATATTACGTATTTAGCTAGACCTCGGGAATGTTTCTAGGTTCACGGTTGTGTGCAGTGGCGGCGGTAGTGTTAGCAGCTAAGTAAATTGTAGCCGCCTTTCCTAGCGATAGCTGGCCTGGCGAGGGAAATGGAACTGGCTGAAACTTAGCCTTCGTTTTGAACTACGTTTGTACGAGTGGTATGTTGTGACGTAAAATGACTTGATTGTAGGCTTTGCTGTTTGTTGTTCAGTTGAATCTAACAACTGTCTCTTTTTTTCTTCTATTTTTGTTAGGTGCCGCTTCACTCTGCTACTAAATGGTGGAGGATCAGGCTGACTGCAACCGGGTGGTCTATGGATGCTATACTGAATGGATGGCAGGGAAGCACAGCACACGTGAATTTCTAAATGAAGAAGAGTAAATAAATGCACTTGCTCTTCAAACTGATAACAAGTTGTCAATAATTATTTATGCAAGCTTGTGTAGTCTACACCAGACATACCTAGGCCTAGCCAAATTTATCCTGGCTGTAGATAAAGCAGGATATGAATTTCCCAATATTTTGCCAGATTAATAGTGGTTTACTGAGGTTTAATATCAATTGAAATACCATTGAAATCACTGTGATCTTTTGTTGAAGTGATGTAGAATCAATGTTGCAGTGCGACGTTGATTCAGTGATTTAACATTGACAAAGTAATGTTGATTTAACATAGATTAAATTACTAATTGTTATCTGGGTGCAGAATGAGCAGTCATCAACACCAACTGAAAGACATTTTTGCAGGTAGCCATTGCATTGCATACAATTAGGCAAGGCAAGGCAAGATTTATTTATATAGCACATTTTCGTACCAGGGCAATTCAAAGTGCTTCACACGCAAAAATAAAAAAATTAAAATGGGAAAGTGCATTTATACTCTTAAAATGTACAAAAAATAGTACAAAAATAGAGTTTTAAATGTATATGTCAATAAAAGCTAAGGTGAGACAAAAATGTTTAATAATAAGACCATCAAATCCATAAAATCCAAGAAAAACCATAAAATCCCTAAAACCAGAAAAGTGTTTGCATAGACGAGGGAGGGGAGAGCTCTAAGGAATGTTGGGATGGAAAGACCTAGGCATAGGCGAGGGAGAAGAGGTGCGTCTTTAGCCTACTTTTAAAACAGCTTGTTGTTGGAGCAGTTTTTGTGTTCTCAGGTAAGCAGTTCCAAGCTTTAGCGGCATATGAGCTAAAAGCAGCTTCTCCATGTTTAGTTCTGGTAGTGGGTAGGACCAGGAGGAGCCTTTCTTGGGATCTGAGAGACCAGGTAGGGGTGTAGTGCTACAATAGGTCTTTCAGGTAGACGGGGCCAGTTCCATTTAGAGACTTAAAAACCAATAATAGAATCTTAAAATCAATTCTGTACTGAACTGGTAGCCAGTGGAGGTGTTTGAGGAGTGGTGTAATGTGGTCTGTCCTTTTAGCCCTCATCAGGATTCTGGCTGCCGCATTTTGGATCAGCTGGAGCTGTCTGATAGTTTTTTTGGGCAGGCCTGTAAGGAGACCATTACAATAGTCCAACCTACTGGAAACAAAGGCATGGATAAGTTTTTCGAGGTCATCATGTGACATGAAGTTCTTGAGCTTCGAGATGTTTTTTAGGTGGTAGTAGGAGGATTTTGTGATGGCTTTGATGTGGGAGTTAAAAGAGAGCTCACTTTCCAAATGCACACCCAGGTTTTTTTACCTCTGTTTTGACCAGATAGCCACTGAAGGTCAGTTTGGATGAGATGCGTTCTCTGAGATTCTTTTTACCAAAAACTATTATTTCCGTTTTCTCATTGTTCAGCTGCAGAAAGTTAGTGCTCATCCAGTTTTTGATATCGTCCACACAGCAGGTCAGTGTGTCCAGTGGGCTGAGGTCATTGGGGGAAAGGAAAAAGCTGTGTATCGTCAGCATAACTGTGGTAGGAGATCCGATGCTGACGAATCACCTGACCCAGTGGGAGCATGTACAGATTGAATAAAAGAGGGCCTAAAATAGATCCTTGTGGGACACCACAGTGGAGGGGGGTGGGAGGTGATGACCAGTTGCCAATGGAGACATAGAATTGTCTTCCTTAGATATGACTTTAGCCAGCCAAGAACTGTACCTGAGAGACCGACCCAGTGCTCAAGTCTGTGGAGTAGGATGGAATGGTCTACCGTGTCAAATGCTGCACTAAGGTCCAATAGAACCAACACAGTTGCCAGTATCCAAGTTAAGACGTATGTCATTTAAAACCTTGATCAGTGCTGTCTCAGTGCTGTGATGTGCCCGAAAGCCTGACTGGAAGGTGTCAAAGCAGTGATAGGAGGTTAAAAAATCAGTCAGTTGAGTAAAAACAATTTTCTCGAGTACTTTGCATATAAAAGGTAGGTTTTAAATAGGCCTGTAATTATTAAGAAGAATGAGATCCAGGCTTCTCTTCTTGAGGATTGGCCTGACAAGTGCCGTTTTTAGAGAGCTAGGGACTACTCCCGATTGCAGAGACAAGTTTGTAATGGCCAGCAGCTCTGAGGAGATGAAGGGGAAAACAGACTTAGTTAGTCGGAAGGGTGTCAAGGCTGCAGGTGGTTGAGTTTAGCCTGCTTACTGTCTCTGATAGAGTTTCAAGAGTCACTTGGGAGAATTCAGAGAAGATGGCAGTGTTACCACCAGATGGCGGCAGTGGGTCAGAGCGGGAGGTTGTGGGTGGGGGGATACTAGCTCTAATATCCTCAATTTTTGTCTTGAAAAAGGAGGCACATTTATTACAGGCGTTAGTGGAGAGAAAGTGTGATGGAAGTTGGGTGGGGGAAATGGTTAATTTCTCCACTGTGGAAAAAAGCACCCGAGTGTTATTGATGTTGTTATTGATGAGGTTTGAGAAGTAGGACTGTCTGGAATAGCGGATCTCCTTGTTGTATGCACAGAGCTTTTCCTTGTAGGTAGTGTAGTCAGAGAGTTGTCTGTGCTTACGCCATTTCCTCTCACTCTTTCTGCAGTCTTGTTTAAGTATTTTGACAGAGGGGAGGGAGAGCCAGGGAGAACTCTTTTTCTTAGTGACTTTTTTTGTCTTCATTGGGGCAATGCTATCCATAATATTGGTCATCTTGGCAGTGAAGACGTCCAGTGCTGTTTCCGCTGAGACAGGTGGCTCCTTTGGCATTTCTGGACAGATGGTTGTAATGGCCTTCTCAAAAAGAGTAATGGCGTTTGCATTTATCATGCGCCTCTTTGTTGACATTGGTATTTGGGGGGAAGGGAGTGTGAGAGACACGTCGAAAAAGACACAGAAGTGGTCAGAGAGCCCCAGATCTAGCACAGTTGTGGTGATCGTAAGACCTTTTGTTATAACTAGGTCTAGGGTATGACCATGGGTGTGTGATGGTTGATAAATTAGGCTTTCTCTGAACTATATTTTCCAAAGGCCAGCTTTCGTGTTTGTGTCACAACTTCAGAACGGCTTGACGCACATGCTTCAAATTTGGTGTGAACATTTGTATGGACTTAATGATGAAGTCAAAGGTCAAATGTCAAGGTCAAACCCACCTTGAGTGTGATATCTCACAAACGCCTTGACACACAAGGTTTTTTTTGTACGAGGGTTTGTATGAACTCAAAGATTAAGTGATTCAATGTTTTTTTTTAGGAATCTCCCCACCAACATTAAAATAGTAGCTTTCCATCCACAATTGTAATTCCTTTGGCATTGCATTTCTAGTCTGAATCTAATCTAAAAATAAAAAAGAGCCTGTTTTTTTTTTTTTTCATGTTGCGAGTGCAGGTTTTGTACTGGGGTTTGAGGCCAGGTGGGGTGACTGCTTTCTCCTTTTGCTACATGATGCCAGAAGTGAAAGGGCTTGCTGTGATGCTAAAAGAAGTGTGTTCAAAGTAAGAGCTGTATGAGGGACCTCTACTGTAGGTCAGGTTGACCCCTGTATAAGGACCCCCATGGAAAGGCGATGCATTAATGAGGCACCCTGTGATGTACAGTGGCTGAATGGATGTACGAGGGGCACCTGTATGTGTAAAGTGCATGAATGTGCTTCATGAAGTTTTACAGAATGTCAGCATGGTTGTATATGTGCCCTGACTACAATACCAACATCCATGGCTTTTGGTGTTGCGGTCAAGCTGTAGACATGTTACCCCGTAGCCCCAAGTTTGAGGCCTGACTGCTCCCTCTATTTTCTAGTGTAGGCCTACCCCCTGTGTTTCTCTTTGGAGACAAATTGCTTACTAAACTTTCAAAAAGTCAGATGTAGGTCTCAGAGGGAAAGTTAATGTTTTTATGTATGTGTGCGTGAGTGTGCATCAGTACACATACATGGGTGTACATGGGTGTACGTGCACAAACTCATGGTGTGTGGTTGCTTGTATGTGTATGTGTATACCTGAGAATGTTTGGGGAGAGTTATGGAGCTTTTAACTACAGTAGTAAATAACAGTGATTTTGATGATTTCATATTTTAATTTGTATGTTTTAATCATTATAACTTCATATCTGTAAAATATTGATTTTCATTCTGCAATGGTACAATGTTGTCTGGGGGTATGAGATGCATTATTTCACTTTTTACAATTATATGGTACAATGTTGGCTTGAAAAAAAAAAAATATATATATATATATATACAAATATATAAATTGTTATTATTATTGTTAAAATAAATTATTATTATTATTATTATTATTATTATTATTATTATTATTATTATTATTATTATTATTAAGTGTGCATTTTTAAGAAAAAACAATGTCAGTTTTTTCCACAAGGATATCATAATGCGTACCATATAGGGTTATACACTATTTATTATGATCTTTCTAAATGATGAACTATATGTTTGTAAGTTTATATGGGGATTTTGGCATCTATATTTGCTCAGAGCTTACCAATTTACCAATTATCATTGGTTAGCATTACCAATTTTATTTTAAGCCCTTTGATGCATACAAAAACACTTCATCTCAAATGTAGCTTTAAAGGCGCTCTAAGCAATGCTTGGTAACGTCACTTCTGTTGACGTTCAAACAAAACAGAAAACTAGCTCGCTGCTTCCTCCCCCTCCTCCCTCCCATGCAATTGAAACTCTCCTAAATGCACATCTTGTTGGTGATTTGCTGGAACAGTTTGTTAAGTATAAGTATATATACTCTTTTGATCCCGTGAGGGAAATTTGGTCTCTGCATTTATCCCAATCTGTGAATTAGTGAAACACACTCAGCACACAGTGAGGTGAAGCACACACTAATCCCGGCGCAGTGAGCTGCCTGCAACAACAGTGGCGCTCGGGGAGCAGTGAGGGGTTAGGTGCCTTGCTCAAGGGCACTTCAGCCATGCCTACTGGTCAGGGTTCGAACTGGCAACCCACCGGTCACAAGTCCGAGGCGCTGACCAGTAGGCCACGGCTGCCCCCTAAATGTTATGTTTTTATGGGCAAGGTTTGCCCAAGTTGTTTTGTGGCTGTATTTGGAGCCTGGGTTGTCCACAGAGATCGCAATTTTTTTACAGTGTATTCAAGACACTGCTGTAAGTAAGAATGTTTTAGCCTAAAATACATATGACATCGCTTAGAGCACCTTTAAATTCAATCTCTGAACAGCTGTCTTATCCGTATGTCCATATCCCTTCTCTAACAAAATACCCAACAAACTAATTTCAATAGCTTGTCTCTAGTTTGCACTTGAAAGCAAAAGCATAAGCTTGGCCTATACTACTTTTTAATTTCTAAGTGGGCCTCAATAATGGCCTCAGTGTCTTAAGAAGGCCTCTGCAAATATTTGGCATGACTTGAATTGTGACTTGCTTGACTTGAGTGATGCCTTGACTTCTCTCAAGGACCCGACTTGACATAATGTGATTTTCGCCACAGTAACTAGGGACTTCCTTGAGACTTGAAGGTCAGGACTTGAGACTTGCTTGAGATTTGCTCCCACCTCTGCTCGTAGGTCATTTGAGTTTGAGACCCCTGTTTTAAGCTGTATGCATCTGGATATCATGTTGATGTAGTTGTAGTGCTAAATACTAAGTACTGAATTATGGACAAGATGGTCCAACTTATGAGAATTTGAGACATATGATATGCTGAAAAACCCCCCAAAGGTGTGTTATATATGATTTCTTGTGAATTTGCTATTTTTGTAGGATAGGATTGATCATAATGCTTTGTATTTTATCACCAGGAGTAGGAACAGAGATATTCTCTGTCAGCATCAGCATCAGCAATACAGAGCGGATTTGGAGGACATCCAACTAGAGGAGGTAAAGAAAATAACAATCTCAACAGTCAGTATGCTAATAGAGAGCCCTGTGCCATTTTGAAGGAAGATGTAGTGTGTGTGTGTGTGTGTGTGTGTGTGTGTGTGTGTGTGAGAGAGAGAGAGAGATACAGTAGAGAGAGATTATATGTGCATGTATATATGTACAGTATATGGTGGTGTAAGTATTATGCTTTAGAATGTTCTCAGAGTTTCCCATTGTAAGTTGAGTACCTCATCATCTGTACTCTCTGTCATGGTTCAGTTGTTTTATAGACCTAGAATTAGACAGCATTTCCACTGCCAACTGACTACTCTGCTGCTGTAGACTGTCAAAAGCTCCAGCATTTTCAGTTGATGTACGTATTCCTAAACACAGAGAGAGTACAACACCACAACACATCAGTACAACACCATTTTGTAGTCAACATTTTAAGACAGACAGAACACAATCCATGCAGTGACAATCACAGCTCCAGTTTTCCTACCGCATCCTTGTTCAGTTGCTCTCCTGAAAAACTCATGGTTCTTCATTACTTATATTCCTCATCTCTACCTTTTTTGTAGAAAGATGTCTGCAGAATTTGGTGTACATATTTACGTCATTGATGTACTATCGATTACCCACACACCAGAAAATAATGAGGCAATGACTATTTCAAACTGGTTGTCCAACTGTGACAGAATACACTAACTTTTTTATTCAATCATTCACTGGTAAAGTGACTTATTTGACGGTTCTGGGTTCTGGTAAGGTCTGGTAACATCTATAAGGTCTGGTAACATCTATTGAGGAATATTCACTAGATGCTTTAAAGCATATTTGGCCCATTTCTTTGACTCATCTCTGGGATGCTGGCATAGGAACCTACCTGCAATGGAAGCTCATAGTACACTGGGTGGAGTACGTTCTCTATTACGTAAGAGAAGCCAACAAGTAACCCACTCAAAGATTAAAAGGTGGCTAAGTGGCTATGTGGCCAAATTTTAAAGTTTAAAAGACTCCAAGCTTGCAATTTATTTTGATGCCACTTCTTTTAACTAGTACTTCTACACATATTGCAGTCCGACTTTCCACAGTCCGAAAAAGGCAAAAACATTTAGACTGCTTTGAAAGAAGCCTGAATGCAGCCATTGTGTTGAGGCTTGAATCACTGTATACTGAAATAAATCCATCCCAACTAAAATACAGAGTGCCAAACTACTCTTTCCTCTGTTTGCCCTGGAGTTGATCCGGCGATCCTAATTGTTCAGAAATGTTCTGGTAAAGTATTGTGTCAGAGGGGCCGCTCAGCTGTCGTTCACATTACCTTCTTTCACAGACAGTTAGATGTGTATCTTCTTTCTCAATCTGATTGGCTAGAGAGCTCATTGTTCTATCAGAATCTCTACAGAAGGTCACATGATAATGATTCATATTTTAATGCACTTTTGTGACTATGTGTAAATGAAGGACTTAAAAAGGTCAAAAAGTTCACCTGACAATCTCTCTCTCTTTCTACTCTTGACCTCCTGCCAGTGGGTGTAGATATGCAAACATTTAGTCTGTGTACTCATGCTGGCGCTAGAGACAATTCAGAAGTGTTAACTACTCATTTTGTATCTATCTTCACCTTCCCTCTCTATTGATCTCTCCCTCTCTCTATTTATCTTATGCTCTTTGTTTCTCTCTCTCTCTCTCTCTCTCTCTTGACTCTCTCCCACTCTGCGTCCCCTCGGAGTTGATGTTGCATTGGTAGGCTTTATGAACGCTTTGCCATGACACAATCTGCACCCCAATCTGTTCATCAGGTTCTGGGCTGACAAACCCCCCCCTCTAACTGACTGTAAAGACCTTAATCCCTCTGATGTGCAGGAATACCAGAGGACCCAGCACGGCTCCCATGACGCCGCCGCTCAGAGGAGACGGATGTCACCATCTGCCGTCAACTCCGAATTCAAGTCTCCTCACCATCGCAGACTGATCACGTTCACTGTAACCTTAATATTAATGTTGTTTACGTCAGTAGACAGACACCCATTTGAAATGATGCCACATTGTGGTCATCTGTTGTGAATAAGCATTGACATGCATATGCAGCTGTATCTTAGTGTCCTATAAAATGAATCTGAGAGATGAATTACACAAAGGGGACAGCATCCCCGTTATGCCCCCATGCTGTTGTGGCTAAAAATAAGGCCCTGGGCATTTGGGGAGCTCGGGCACTGCTGGTGATGTGTCATTAACCTATTAAGATATGGAGGCGAATATAACTGTGCCAGGACACTTTTACTGTCTCATAAAGACATGTTTATCAAGAGTACTCTCAAACACTTTTGGGCTAATCGAATAGCGGCAACTTTCCAAGTGCTCTCACCTTCTGTTCTGAGGGATATTTTCAGCTATTTTATTGACACCTGCTGTTCTAAACACATGCATACAGCCTCTCTCTTTTCTCTCTCTCTCTGTCTCTCTCACACACACACACACATACGCACACACACAACGCAAAGACATGATGGCTCAAAAGACCCCTTATCAAAAAATATTCACGCAAGAGCGAAAGATGGAACCTGACCTTCAACCAAAGCCAATATCCCATTTTACCTTGGGCAGGCATCACTCCAAGAAAACCCCAAGTGCTGGTGATGTATTGTCTTTTTCTATCCTTTGCTGGGGCAGACAGTAGTTTGCGTAGACAACCAGACACTGCAGTACTTTTTAGACTGATCCTCTGCAGAGCTCTGACTCTCTTCCGTAGCTCGGAAGTTGCCGAAGGTCCAAAAGTAAAAATTGAGCTGCGCTGTTGTGATAACATGGCAGTAATAATAATATGTTTCATCACTTATCCAATTACTTGCATTAGGAAAATCAATCTAGCACTCCATTAAAGGAGAGAACCTTCTGGCCCGAGGTTAAACAATAGCAAATTACATTATCCTCCAGCCACACGGCGGGGGGACCTGGTCATGTTCGGCCTAAGCCACATCTCTGTAGAAATGATCATGGCACATACAATTACCCTCTAGGGCTGCCGGAGTAGAGAGGAGGCTCCCACGCAGCCCATTTCACATTTAAATCTTTCCGGAAATATATTGGGATCTTAGCATTTGAACAGTCGTCAATTAGAGTAATTGCTTTCGTTGGCTTTTTGAAATTGCCAGATTTTTTTTTCATCCTTTCTTAGTTTTTTTTTTTAATTCCCCCCTTAGATTTTCTCTGCTACAAAAAATCTCCTGCAGGTAGAAGCGTAAAGTTTTATCTCTTTGATAGTTGTCCTTTATTTCCACTCGGTGGAAACTCCTAAATCTCTTCATCCTCTGGCCTACAAGAGACTCAGGGAGAGACAGCGACGGCGACCTGACCTCAAGTCTGTGTCCAATCGCCTCCCGCCTCAAGTCTGTGTCCAATCGCCTCACTCTCCCCCCCATCTCTTCTGTCGCACTCTCACTTCCTCACACATTTCCTCTCCACACTCATTCTCTCGCTGCTCTGTCTATCAGTTGCAGTCACATTCCATAAAGCCTCCAAAAGGCTTCTGAAACATTTTTTTCAAAGTCTATGAGGTGGCCCAGCTGAGAACTCGGCCATTTATTCTCTCTCTCACTTCCTCCTCTCAGCAGTGCAGACCTTCGCCATGGGATTCAGGAAAGAGAACTCCATTATGGCTGTACATTTGTGAATCATGTCACAATGACCCTTCTTAATATCTTACGGCTCTCACAATGAAGGAGTCAAACGCTATGACATTACTTACCTTAAAAACACCCCATCACTGTTCACTTTACCTCTCTAGAATAAATCCTTTCAGCCTGGAACTTTTATAAAAATGACTGTAGGAGTCGTGGGGGCCAGATCCTACTGGTTTAAGAGGAAACCCTGGAGCACTTTACAGAGACCAATTAGAAGTGGCACTGAAGGACTTGTTACTTACCTCAAGTTAATGTTTTTGTAGTTTTATTGGGAAACTTAAAGTAAATGTTGGATGAGCTTGAATATGAAATGCAAATTCCGGGATGTGGTGCCCCTAAGCACTTACATTTTTATGTTTTATGTGTCAGGGCTGATGGCAAAAAAAGAAATATAGTCTTCTCTCAGTCATTGTACATTCAAAACAACTCTGCACACTCAATTGTGAAAAAAAGATGTGCTCATTTCTGATTCTCACATTCTAAATTAGCGTATAACGAATTGGCAGTCAAGTTTATATGACCTTGACTGCAAATGTATTTCATACTTTTAAAATTCCAGCCATTACGTTATGTCGCTGGGGTCTCAGTTTCTATCTTCAACTTGCAAATTGAGCTCAACAGTGCCATGTGAAAGCTTTCATTTTTAATAAAAACATCTATTTAGAAGGAAATCTCATGCACTGGCCTTGGGGACTGAATAGACCATAAATGTGAAAATATCTATAGCAGTTTCATGGTTTCAAGTGGAATCGCTACAGAAGCTGTCATGATGTTCACCCTCTGTGCACTGCCTCAGACCATCACACTGCTGTAGTGTCCAAACCCCCCCCCCGGGTGCTAAATGTGCTAACTGGTGATCAGCATGGCCCATAGACATCACCCAATGCTCATCGCCCCTGTCGTTTGGCTTCCACTGGTCCAGTGGTGCTGCTCTGTGCTCATAGTGTGACAGAATGGAATAGCAACCATTAACTAAATGGCAGTGGTTGTTAGGGGTTCACATGGTGATCAGAACTGTGGGAGTAGAATGATTTGATCCATTCTACATGGCAGTCTTGTAACCCTGCCCATATGGAAATGGCTGCTGTTCAGTTTGTTATCACCTCCATATGCATCTGAAGTGTTTCCAAGCAGACATGGGAATGGATCTTCCGAGATGGGCGAGAGCCATAATGGAGGTAGACTGGGAGAGATCATTATGAGAACATTATGAGAACACACATGCGCGCACGCACACACACACACACACACACACACACACACACACACACACACATCTCTCTCTCTCTCTCTCTCTGTGTGTGTGTGTGTGTGTGTGTGTGTGTGTGTGTTTGTGTGTGTGCTTGTCTGATGGGGGGCATCTCACAGCACATTAATACACTGGTAATTTCCCTACACCTTTAATTAGAGGTGGAATCTATAGCCTAATTTCCCTTACCTTGCATCTTGAAGGTTAATTGTATATACCATCCAGCCTGCAGCGCCCTTCAGCTCCAAATGAGGAAGCACCAAAGGGAAGAGCGGTCATAAACAAACCCAGAAACATTAGGAGTGAAGATGAGCCCTATAAGCACATTAGCCTGTCTAGGAGAGCACAGCATGTCTTTGGGACACACCACTGCTCTCAGCCACGCAAATGTTTGTAATTAGGTGTGGACAGGAGCCACTTGGTCATTATTATGGCAAGGATTTCATAGTACACTGTGCATGGCTTTGGACATAGCTCTTTTTTTTGCTGCGTTTGTATGCATACACACACAAAGAAAAGAGAGAGAGAGAGAGAGAGAGACGGTAGACAGGAATCTGTTGGCACTGATTTTGAAGAAGCTAAGGGAGGTGAATTGACTCGTTTCATGCTGCCCTCACACATGGATTTAACAGCAATAAACCTTTTTGGAAGGAATAGTAGAGGTGGGCTGCTGGGAGTGTGCAGTGTGTGTGTGTGTGTGTGTGTGTGTGAGAGAGAGAGAGTCAGTGGTGGGGGGTGCCGATGATTGACACTTCCGTGATGAGAGAGGGGGGTACTGCGGGAGCACGGGAGAGAGATTTTAGTGGTCAGGTCAGGGTCGACTTGAGAGTGCCACGCTGCTCGCACAGACAAGCCACCGCAATTTTCCCAGTGTGATGATATCAATTTAACTGGGGATTAAGGACATGAATGAGCTTTGAAATTACAATTTAATTTGAGGCGAAGGGAGAGGAAAATCAGCACTCCTCCTGAACTGGCTTTACTGTAATATTTTGTGTGTTTGTTAATGCAGTCATGAGTGAATCTGAAGAGTCTTTAACGTAAGAAAGGCAAAAGCTGGTTTTCTGCTGTAAGCAGCCATAATATTCATTCGTTTCATGTCTAGGCTAGAATGGTGTGAATATTTGACTTTGTCTCTAACTACCCATTCCACCTTCGGAAAGAACGATTTGTATTCCTCTCGGCCTTGATCTGCATGAGTGTCAATATTTCAATTTCCATAATTATCTAGCAGAATGTCCAGTGAGACCCTTGCAGTAAGTTCACTGACAAGCAGTCGGCAAGGAATGTGGCCAGAAAGATGGTAAGATTGATTTGAATATTTCTGTGGGCTTTGTATGTACTGTATGTGTGAAATTCTATGTAACAATATGTGGGTTTTCCTTTGCAAGTATGAAATATATATGAAATATAAGTTATAATCCAGAAGGACATTATTAGACATATTTAGTCTGACAGGAAATGAAGACCTTATGTGGTTCATGGTGTGTTCAATGGTAGTGCATATTTCTCTATGCCATCATCGCCCTGGTTTGTTATCGGGGTATATTGTCACATGGCGGGAATTGTGAAGTGGTTTGAGACATACACCGTCTCTGTTGTCATCTCTTCATCACAAGTAAATAAAGAGGTCCCTAGAGTGAGCCGGAATTAGTATCCAATTACTGTTTCCATGTAATATCCCCTTCCACACACACATCACGTGAATCCCTTTGGATCAAGACAGGCCTATCTGTAAGACATAAAGACACAAATTTACCACTGCCTGATGCACAGATGCACCAGTGCATGAGCAGAATAGACCCCAGGCTTGTATAAATGTGTACATCTTCTATCACCCAAGTAAAGACTTCAGTAAATGTAGCAGCAGTGACCGCATGTGTTCAATCCCTACATGTACGAGGGTTGTATGTGTGGTCCGGTACTTGGATCTAAACATCAGAACCCACTGTATGAGCAATATTTACATCTTTTAATGCATAGATACTATAGGTGCACAAGCACAGCAATAAGTGACTAACGTTTTGATATTTACTAACTTAGAAATAAGTAAACATCTGTGTTGCTCCGGCGATCCTCCTTTTCTAGGACATGACTGTCCCTTCCCGTAGACGCACCAGATGTCCGCAGAAGCGCAAAGGAATTACCCTTTCCAATATTTAGATTTGTCAGTGCAGAAAGTTTATAGCCAAAGTTCATATTTAAGGCCTGCCATTAACCAGAAAGGGGCCACTGCACACCGTCCAGTTGCATGAAGCCTGGCGTATGACAGACAGGGTCAGAGGTCACCTTTCCCCTCCAGTCTGTCCTTGACTCATTATAAGACATCAGTGCCAACCTTTCCAAATGCATTGTCATGGCAACCTCTTGCAGCATCAAGATGGACGGCAGCAGTGAGGTGGTGGAGTGACAGAGAGCCTGATGTGGCAGCGGTGGTCGCTCCTGGCAGTGACGGTCTTACGTAAGCTTCAGCGGCCGCGATACGCCAGGGCAGCGATGGTCCTTCCCTGGGGCGAATGCGCCGCTCAGGGGAGCGTGGAGGGAGCCCGGGTGCCGGCGATATTTTTAGCACGGCTGTCTTTCGTGCGTCGTTTCAGCAGGCGCCCATGGGTCGCTGTGACAGCGGCTGCCCGGTGTGACGCGGACAGGTGACTCACGTCACTCTAAGTGATAATCAGCCGGACCAAATGAGCAGCACTCCGAGCGCCACTCTCCCTCTCTCACTCACCCGCTCGCTCACTCTCTCCCTCACTCCCTTGCTCACCCACTCACTCACTCACACTCAAGGTTCTCCTCTCGATGGGCCTCTTGCACTGTCTCTCTGCACTACCCACATAGAGGATGAGGAGGAGGCAGCAGACATACTGTGGAAAGGTGTTTCGCTGGGCTAAAAGTGTTAGGATGTTCTGCCCAGCATGATAAAAATCCTATAGTGGAAACAGCTTTGATCTGGCTCTAGATGAGTGCCAGCGCTTTGATATCACCCATGGGTAAAAAGAACCCACTTGTAAGAATGGTGATGGTGGTTGTATAATATGTCCATAAGCACATATCCTGAACCACCATGTGTAAAATTCCCCAAGTCGACAAATGCTGTCAGACGGGGCAGCCGTGGCCTACTGGTTAGCACTTCGGACCTGTAACCGGAGGGTTGCCAGTTCGAACCCCGACCAGTAGGCACGGCTGAAGTGCCCTTGAGCAAGGCACCTAACCCCTCACTGCTCCCCGAGCGCCGCTGTTGATGCAGGCAGCTCACTGCGCCGGGATTAGTGTGTGCTTCACCTCACTGTGTGTACACTGTTTGCTGTGTGTGTTTCACTAATTCACGGATTGGGATAAATGCAGAGACCAAATTTCCCTCACGGGATCAAAAGAGTATATATACTTACTTACTTATACTAGATATGATGTAAAAAGTTTCTTATTTCTTAAAGGTGATGTCAACATTTTTAAAGTTGGACCATACAGTATGGCAGAGCAGGAAGACATCCATACAATTTAGCATAGCAACTTGTGTTATATCCATTTTCAGGACAGAGTTGTTGCTTGATCGTTTCACCCCGACACGTGACATCCCTATCTTTAAAAACAAATGAAAGACATGGCTCTGATTTTAATGGGCTCGCCAGGTGAACTCATCTTAATCAGTGTACCGCGTCGTGCTATTTTGAAGACTGGTTATCTTCTCTCTCCCAGCGTCTCACCTCGCCGTGGCTATGGGAGGGCAGAGATAGGTGGATTAAAGCAGCATGAGCCGGCTCTCCCTTGTTTATACGCCGCTCGCATCTCCTGCCCTCGACCTCCTCCCCTCCCCTCTCCCCCACCGAGAGCGTGCTCTTCATCGCCCCCTCTGATTCCCATCTCAAACGTGTTTATGAAAAAGTTAAATCAATTACACAACAATTACACAGGCAGATCAAAAACACATCTAGCAGTGTAATTGCTTTGTGTTTTTTTTAATAGATAGTGACTACTGGACCAGATGCTGGTAAAGGAATGTTGTTGCTATTAAAATGTTTTGTTGTTCCACCATGGGTCGGTAAAATAACATTTGCCATTTGACCAGGTGTTAATAATTGCTACAGCTCAGGTGTTATTGAAGTGGCATTACTCAGGGTAGGTTAGTCTTACGCTTTTCATCATCCGGTTGGCAAGGCATCTCCTTTTATTGTGAGAAAGAGGGATGATTGTCACTCTTTCTTTGATATGATATGGGATCAGCCATATGTTTATAGCAATATATCTTCATCACCTCCTGGACATCTTGTCTAACATTAATTAGAAGCAATGTTTTTTTATTTTTTATTTTGGAATAGATAATAATGGTTTGTATCAGATCTTGGCATACTGAATGTGAGAGACCCCCAGCAAATGTTCTACAGTCCAGCATTCTGCATTTCCTGTTTAACAGCTTTCCTTCTTTGCCTTTAATCTTTGGTGTCCGGATCTGTCCAGAAGCTTTTGGTCTTTACCAAATGCTCCGTCCATTCTAAAACGTGACACATTTTCGAGATACCTTTATCAATTCTAAGCTTTATTACATTCATCCTTAATCCTCAACTCTAGACAAGTCTGATCTATACAATTCTTCAACTATGTAAGCTCCTCTTCAATAAGTCCACAAAGCAAAACTCCCTTTGCGCTCACTTTCACACGTGTTCTGAATCAAAGGAGAATAGTCAAGACATACTCATATAATGGTGCAGTGGATATTTCTGTTATGATTGAAATACTTTTGCTTTTTGGGCAGTCCTCTTAAACTGATTGCATAAAACCTGTGCTCTACAGTATCAGTGAAAAGCTTTCCCAATCTACATTAAGGGACTTTAGACAACTTTTAAATGTTCTTGAGTTGATTTGAATGTATTCATTCAACGTAGTGAATAATTTCATGATAATAATAATCTTCATTGCTTACATTCACATTGAGTTGCACTTAATGAGGTGTTCATTTCAAAACCATGTGGTACAAAACAGTGGTACAATTTAATTTTGTTTGTTTAACACTTTTTTACATCTACAATTAGTTACTGAAACTGTCCTGATATTTGCTTCACATTATTCCTTCTCTTGGAGGAAATGAAAATGAAGTATGCAATGTCAAACTGTGAATAAACAGTCAGTGATCTGTAGACTTCTCTCTGCAATCACAATAGTAGTTAAGAATAAAGCGGTCTGCTGCTGAGACATCATAATGCATTCTGGTGCCAGAAATTACCAGGGCAAACAAGGAGACATGGGGGAGGCTAAAGAGGACCTCTACAGCAGAGTAGAGAGTTGCTTTTCCTACTGCCCAAATGGATGTTTACACCAGGTTTTAAAAGCCAGGCCCGGAAAACCTCACAACACAATCCATTGCATTATATGGGCTAGTTCAGGCCGACCTAAGACTCTTTTGTGCCAACATCAAGCCCTTTCAGACATACGTGTAAGACCGGAGGTTCGGCGGATGTTAAACGGTGGAGCCGTATCTGAACGACATAAATGGTCATATGGAAGTATGAAGCATATTTCCTTCGGACATTATGTAAATGTGCTGTGTCTGAACGAAGCGTAGAACATGCGGTTAAAATTCACACCTAGTGAGAGGGCGTGTCGGTGACGTTTCTTTCATGCGTCCATGTGGTCTGACTTAAATGGCAGTGTTATGATGGAGTGGCATAGTGCTGTCCAGAAAATCTCCGACCTGGAAAGATGCAGACATCACGGAGCTACTGTCCATGAGGGCAGACAGCATTGTGATAGAACACATGAAGGGAACGGCAAGAGACATGTTGATGTAGCCTACAATTGCATCGCAAGGCCAAAGGAATTCAAAAGACCAAATCATCATAAGCAGAAGGCGCTGAAAAGGCGGTAGCATACAGCGACGTCGTTGACGACAATAACAGGAGTATTTAATAAATTGTTAGCCAACACGGTCGGTTTTCTGTTCATTGATAGCCTTCTCATGACCTCACTGCTGAGCTCGCTGATACTTGTTGAGCATAAATATGCCTAGAGAAAATGAAAACGAAGAAAACCCAACTTGGTTCCAAGCTCCTTACGTAAATAAACGACACATGGGGAGAGGATGCTTTTGGAAAAATAAACCATGAAAAAACGAACCACTTCACTGTTATGTTAGTATTTTGTTTGTTGCTTAAAAACGTTGTATATGATGGCCTTGAAGTCTTGAGTTAGCCTACTGAATTGGCTGATACCATAAAGTTTGTGCATGCTCTCTCCAACGCAAACCAGATTTGGGGTTCCATAGCCAAGTAATTCTGCTACTGTACATAACGTTGAAAACAGATAAATGGGTAACACTTTATTTTAAGGTTCACATGTTAGCCACCAATACCTAATTAATACCTGTATTAGTGACTTGTAAGGCATGTGTTAGGCAACATTAACCATTTGTTAGGTGTGTATTCACAAATTTCTTGTTCATGATGAATTAGGCCTTAATTATTGATATAATCTTAATAATGACCTTGTAAGCCTTGATAATGTGCTTGCTACCAAGGAACCAGTTTCCACTTTAGAATGGGAGCCAATCTCCCAGTTATTAAGCGCTATTTCACACAGCAACCTGGGCAGTGAAATGCAGTAATGAGGTTGAGCCATACACTTGCTTATTCTACAACTGTTCTCCTACTATTTGGGATTTATTCAGACAGTATACAAGTAGGTTATGCATATTCTATTTTGGTACTTAATACTAATTAGTATGTAGAGATCAAGGCTTACAAGGTCATTATTAAGATTATATCAATAATTAAGGCCTAATTCATCATGAACAAGAAATTTGTGAATACACACCTAACAAATGGTTAATGTTGCCTAACACATGCCTTACAAGTCACTACTACAGGTATTAATTAGGTATGTATTGGTGGCTAACATGTGAACCTTAAAATGAAGTGTTATTGATAAATATGTTTATTCGAAGCACACATACAAATACTGTAGTTCAATTTCAAGTGCGCTCTTACGTGACTACTTGCTCGTGGCTAGTATTAGCCTACGCACAATAGATTTTTCTTCTTTAGCCTACATAATGCATACACTTTGTAAACAAACAGCAGCTGTGACAGCGGCTGCATATATTCTGCGTCATATCTCACCTTTTGCGAACTCTACAAGCCCCCACCCCTCACTTGACAACCACACGGAGGTTCTGTAATGTGTGTGTATGTCGTTCACACATAGGTCCATATAAGGTCAGTATAAGGTCCGCAGGTTAGCATCATATCTGAATCATCCGAAGGGTAGAACCTCCGTTTGACATACTCCGGAGGTTATATCTGAAAGCCCTAATAAAGTGATGCATTTGGGATTGGTGATTCCTCTCACCAATCTTCCCCACTTCCCTCTAATGCTGTTGCCCTGTAATAGCAATATCTGACAAAACCACCCAAGATACTGGCAAGATGCAGGCACCAATGCCCTTGGAGCTGGCCTGAATATACTCAAGTCTATCATGGGCTCCCCAGTCAGATTTAACTCCATGCTGGTGCTAAGGCTACATTTGATTTGGCAACGGTGCAGTCCTGGCTGGATAAGCCTGCCGACTGTGCCCCTGTTTAGCTGCCACTAAATTAAGCTCCAAGAGTGCTGACACTAATGACACATATAACCTTCAGGTCCCACAAATGAGCTCAACACACGGATGGTTAGAATTATCGAGTTCATGGGATTCTCTGATCCATTCCAGGTGTGGGCACCAGTGACGATTTGTCAAGCGCTGAAGGCGTCCTTGATTTCCGCCGACGGTGCACCGGACGCATGCCAATTGCATTCAGGCCGTCTGTCAGAGAGCGGCCCACCGATAAAACATGCCGATGTTTGGGCTGTCAAGTGCCCTGAGCTGGAAAATGCATGAGAATGAAATCGGGTGCTGGTGATCAATCATGGGATGCCATGGCCTACAGAAACTATGTCTTTCCATCAAAGCACATTTGATGACGAGCAACAAATTTTTCATAATTTTGAAAAAGGAAAGCGTGCCAGTTTGCTTCTCTTTATTTCTCATTACTTTGCAACATTTTCTAAATTATATTTTGCAGTATTATTACTATGTGGTAACAAACTAAAATTATCAGAAGGGTAGACCTAACCTGGTTTCACCAGACTCACGTCTTTGTTTCACTTTGTGAAGAGAATCTGGGTACTCTCTAGCCTGGGTGCCATTCCGAACTTAGTCCCGCCCCACGGGAAGTTCGGTCTGGCATTGCTCCATTGTGGGGCAAGTATGCTCGCACTAAATCAGGCGGACCAATCAAATCAGGCTTTACGATGATGGACAGGTGAGCAACAGCGCTTGGTCTATCACGTCATCTGAGCACGCTTAGATTAGGCTTATGTTTGAAAAATGCTGTGGATAGAAGGATACATGGCTTTTAAGACCCCATATGGAAAATTCATATTATTTAATGAGTTTATATCACTGAAAACGATTATTTCTGAAAACTTTGGCCAAAGTTGAGATGTGCGAAAACTGGTGGTTTCACTTTCATCAAGGGAAAACAGCGCTGTTGCATTGCGACATGTTCCCTCGTTCGTTTGAAATCTCTGATTGACCACCTGTTCGAGGGATTTGCGACAGCCTTTCCCAGCTGTTTAACATGTTTGTAGCATATCACTGTTCAACAGAATTATTTTAAAAACGGAGGGGATATAGGAGCAGAAGGATGGTTCGTGTGTTTTCTTCCTATACCTCACGGTAAGCTATTTTGTTGCTCTGATTGGTTAGGTCTATCCAATTGAGTGCAGAGGCATTCCCCCCTGTATCGGTTGAAGCACTCCCCATAATTACGTCCCAATGGAGCAGTATCAGACTCATATTCTGACTAGAATTTGAGTATGACAACATCAGGCTAGGTACTCTCCATTAGGAAATGTTACCCTAGCATCGCAATGGGCGTCGACTTTGAAATCATTGGTCCAGCCTAACCAATCATATTGATCAGGGATTCCTAATGTTACTTCTTACTTTGCCTAACCTTTACAAACTGGTAATAACCTGCATCAACAGTCACAAAACAATGTTTTTACTTTTTCCGACTGCAATTGTTTTTATGCTTGCAGGCGTTGCTACTGCCATTTATCACAGTCACTTTTGATTTTAAAACTAACGTCATCCCCTTTCGTCGCTTACTGGCCCTCCACCCTGGTGGCTGAGAAGAACATAAAGACACTTGTGTGTGTACGTTTGTCTCTGTGTGAGTCCTTACGTGTGTGTACGATACATGTCCATATCCTCCATGAAATGTAGTCAATGTTATTTTTGTAGGGCTTTTGAGCTTTGAGAGCCATAGATAGGCTAAAACAAACCCAGAGATTCCCTGATACAGTAGCTGCTTGAAGAAGACCATGAGTATGAATACACACAAATTCATCACCCAAATTCAGATTCAGTACACAAAGCGTGGCCGGGCTGTTGTCTGGACATTTTTTGTTTGCCGTGCTCTGGTTGGCTGGACGCCGGTTCATTATCTGGCACCCAGGGGATCTTAGCCACCTGCCAGTCAGCCATCTTGTCCTGTCTGCTTGGCTGAAGACAGGCTGCGTCGGGGAGCAGCTGGAGGGAGCTCTGCTGGTTAGCGCAGGACAGGGAGGGGAATGATGCTCACTTATTCTACATTTTGTTTAAGTAGTCTAGAAAAACCGCATGCACAGTGCATAGTGTTGTGTTTGTTTTAACTTAGTAAACACTAGTACACTACACTAGTACACTTTACACTAGTCTAGTGGTTTCTGCCCATTGCCAGAAGGTATGGCAAGGCCTTTTTGAATAGTACATGCACTGTATAGCAGACATGGGGGACTTGAGTCACATGACTTGACTCGAGTCAGACTCAAGTCACATTTTTTAAGACTTGAGACTTGCTTGATCAACATGTATAAAAGACTCGACTTGACTTTGACTTGCTATTCATGACTTGAGACTTGACTTAGACTTGAGACACATGACTTGAAATGACTTGACTTTTTATTTTTTTTCATAGATATTAAGGAGTTAACTTTACTATTTTAGAAAATCTGCTTGTGCTGTTGCATGCGTCACGCGAGCGGACCTGTCATTGTACCAAGTGACGCGACGCGACAGACCAACAGCAAGTGCCAGATCAAATGAGACAGACTGAGGTAGGCTAACTTGCAAATATGGAAGGCTCTACGTTTATACCAAAACATAATAATGTTTGGCTTCACAGATGATGGATCTGACAAGTCAAAGGAGAAATGAACAGCAGTCTGCAAGTGTGCAAAATAGCGACATAACCACCGGTTGATTTTCAAACACCACTTTTCCATCAGAAACATATTTGTAAAAAGCATAGCTAGTATGATATAGAACATCGGAATATAGATTCAAAATGAACATTTTCATCAGCAAATTAGGAACAATAGTGTAGCTCAACAAGTAGCGATGCACCCCCTGACGCGGGAGACCGGGGTTCGGGTCCTGCTCACTGCAACAATTTTGAAGGTGCATTTCTCACAGCTAAACCAAGCTAGATAGAGAGATACAGTATATAGAGAGATAGAAGGTTGGGCTTGTGGAACTATAGGCTACATGGTCCTCGCTTTAGATTGAGGGCCTGTAAAATGTACTACAAATAGGTAAGAAAGGTCTTATAAGCGTATTAGTTATCCACCTCTTTGTCTTATACACCATTAACAAGCATTAACAAGCTGCTTATTAACACTTACAAGCTGCATGTTAACAGTTAGTTAATGTTATTAAAGGATAACAACAGTTAACTAACTGTTAGTAATTAATTGTTATTATGCACTGTTAATACCTAATAAGCACATGTTATTCTAAAGCGTTACCGGATTTTCATTTGTCCTGAGCAGAAGCATCATTTTTACGTGTCCTCATCCCGTGTTCCAAGGTCTCTCATTTAAATGGCAACCAGTTGGAACATTGTGGAAGAACAGTTAATGTTATTATAAAAACAAAATTTCCTTTGCTTTTTTTCTGCAATACAGACTGCGATACAAAGCACATTAAATATCAAGGCTAATTGTTGAACTCAGGCGTGGGCTGGGCCATTTAATGGATGTGGATTTTATATATGACAAGCAAAGCCTAACAGGCAAGGTTTGTGTGTGTTTATGTGTGTGTTATTGTGCATAACTTTCACAGCTAAACTAATATGGCTAGACAAATAAAGCTAGAAAGTTTTTTTCTCTTTAAAATATAAAAACAAGTTTATGCCCATTTCATCCTAAAATGCATCAGACAAGCTCCACACAAATTGAAAAAAATTTTACCACGTTTTGAGAGAGAATTTCCGCATAACAGGATAATGGAAGACTGAGCTGACCTGCAAGTACAGCCTGGTATGGCTTGTCATTATGAGCAGATGTGAGCCTTCATCATGAAATCCTGCACCAATTGGACATGGTCCATCTCCCCCTGTCACATCAACCATTTACACAGGCGACACTCCACTGACAACTCACAGGGCTGGTGGGGGCAATATTCCATGATTCATCTCTGCTTCCTGCACTTAAGACAAACACAGTGGGTGTTTACGGCCGTTACTGGAAGGTGTGGAGCTGCAGCACTAACTCATGCTCTTCCAGGGTTTGTCTCCTGGGGCTGTTCCACAAAACATGCCCCCCCTTCACCTCAGATCCTCTGTTCTCCTCACAGCAAGGACATGCTTAAGCAAAGATGAAAGTCCTTTGCTTGCGGGCTGGATGGTGAAAATTGAGGTCTTCTATGTTTGCGGCAAAGATTCTAGAACAGTTTGCGGGAACACCCTTGGGAAGGACATTCTAGAATCTAGAGTGTTCTTAGTACCCGGATGTTCTTCTGTTGTCCAGACATCTGACACTCTGAATATCTCAGCTTTGTCAAGTGGCTCTGCCATTATGAAGATATGAGACTTCATAACAGAGGTTTAGGTGTCGAGGGTGAACTCTTTGAACCCTCTTTTTTTATTGCTAAAGCAAAAATCAGAGACTGGTGTGAATTGCACTCCTTGCCCACATCGTTGGCTGTATCTTTTAAAGAGGTACTTTGCTCAGCTGCAGTAGAATGTGCCAGTTCATCCCTGGGGAAGGTGGATCAAGAAACTTTGGGATGGGAACCTTAGTGTCCTCCAGTCATCATCCATTATTAACGTGGACCTGAGACCAGGTTTTATTTTATTTTTTTCCCCCCATTTCATTTCATCTCTGCTCATAAAAGCACTGAAGTACCTGACCCTGAGAGTTGGTGCTGTCAGATTAAAAAAAGTAACTGTGTCTTAATGAGGGGCTTGGGCAAAGCCCTGAGAAGATGATTAATCCAAGCCCAGGTCTTCTCCTGCTTACATTATCTTGACCCAAGTTTTTTATGCAATCTGAAATGGCTTTCATCAGGAGTTTTTTAAGTTTTTTTTTTTTTTCATTTTGTGAAAATGGGAGCAATCAAAGTTCTTTCTCTCTTTGCCGTGAATGAGAATAGGATAGGGAAATATAAAAAATAAATGAAATGCATTTTTGAAGAAGACTGGCATATGCTCTATTTTTTATTTTATTTTATATTTTGGGTTCAGGTGTCAAATATTTATCAAATGGAAGGATACATTTATTTATTTCCTCACCTTACCTTGAGGTAGCCTGAACAATCAAATATTTGATCTTGGCTTAGCTCAGAGATTTAATCCCCCGGAACGCTTTAAAGGTTTTCACAAGTTGCATTTAAGCAATTTCAAGTGCTGTTGCAATTCTATGGGAATGTATCTCTCCAATTCCCACACCCGGGATTAGTTTGTGCATGTGTGAAAGAAATTACTAATACCTCAAAGCAAATGTCACCCCAAAGTGTGAAAGGTTGCATTTGCAACGGATGCAAAATAATGAAAAGGAGGGGGAACGATTTTCCAGCAAGAGCACTGGGGATCTATATGTGTTTTTTTTATCATATGAATACAAGAATATCACATTTAAATGTATCTACGAACTCCCTTCTCTACCTCTTAGATTCATTCAATTCTCTGTGGCAGCCGAGCTGACAAATAGTGTTTCTGTGTTACTATCTTTGGACTTGTTTTCGGTTTAATCTGTTCACACACACAAACACACAGAGCCACACACAAACACACACACACACACACGTACACACACACACACACACACACACACACACACACACACACACACACACACACACACACAATCACTCAGTCCTCTCTGCCTGTGTTTACGTAAGCTTCAAACACCAGCTTGAATAGAGACCAGAACAGGTTTCTCAAACAGTGGTGGCAGCAAAAGCATCCCCACCGTGTCCTGTTCAGAGTCCTGACCCCAAACTGATCTCCAAGAGAGATGTGACTGCAGCACCTTGGACTCAGGAAAGCCCATCAAAACACAAGATAACACAAAGCATGTTGGCCTTGAACTATATAATAAAGCCAGTTGTGTTTGGCGTTTATACCTGAACACTTGTCAAATACAATGACAAGCCAATTGACATTAGCACAGCAACCTCATTTTCCAATGACAAACAAAGATGAGGCTGACAATGAGATACATTTAGAGACCGTCTCTCTCTCTATCTCTCTCTCCCTCTCTCTCTCACACACACACACACACACACTCTCTCACTCTCTGATTATGTGTATGTGGGAAGGGAGGGTGTTGTCTTTCAAAAACTGCAGGCATAGTGATATTAAGCTAATGTCAGGTACATGCCATATGTGCCTTTAGGATATCCTGAGGCTGAACATTAACATACTTTCTTGATTCCTCATGGGGGTGCGACCATGTAGATGCACTACAGCCCAAAACCTGCCTTTAGTGCAGACTACATTCCAGCACTGTGTTTACAGAAATGCATTAACACAACACAGCCTGCTGAAAGAGTGACGGTAAGGGAGACAGACAGAGAGAGAGAGGAAGAAAGAAAAAAAATCAAAGCCATCAAGAAACCAGGACAGGACCCTGGCAAGTACACTTGAATGTTCTGCCTTGCCATAATAAGGTATTCTCCTCCCCTGTGTGTTTGAATAAATCTCGCAGTGTGTTTGGCATAAGAGGATTTGGTCTCTTCCACGGGCCTGGTAATGAGCTCCTATAAACACTCGCGGATCAGCCGCACGTTAAACAAACTCCGGGTATCACTTTCATGGCTCCCTTCAGAAACCGCAGCTTTAAAGGATGTGTGTGTGTTGGGGGCTCCCATGCAGTGTGAGCTAATGGGAGGGATGCACACTGATTTATTTTCCCTCCTTTTTTCGATTCCTAGTGGAGATTTCCTGGCACTCAGCAGGGGAGCTGGGCAGGGTGGAGGCGGGCAGGCGGGTGGGTGCTGATGGTGGGGGCAGGCGGGTGGGTGCTGATGGTGGCGGCGGTGGTGGCTGTCGGCGCTGATCCGATCCAGTGTTTAGACCATCACACTGACGCCCGTCCTATCTGATCTGGCCAGCTTCTTGGGGCATAAAAGATGCTCCGTAAATAACCGTCCCTCACACGATTTACATTCCATCAGAGCCCATTCAGAGTTCCCGATGTTGTCAGCGACAGCACTGCGTGGTACTGAAATTTTGGAGAGCCTCTGAAGCGAGCTGTGTTTTTGTCAGGGCCATTTCACTTCCAGTTCTGCTGTTTGTCTCTCTCCCTCTCTGCCCATGCCCATCCTCATCACTTAAAGGTGCTTAACGACGTGCTAGCTCACACCAGCTCACCGAGGTATCAGAGCAACATGCCTGACGCACTGGCCCTGCTGATCAGATACCTGCAGCTTTGCTCTGGTGCGTGGTGGGGAAAAAAAGAGAAAGAACTGGACCGAAATGACACAGAGTTCACAAGACACGCCCTGTGATGAGATGCTTCCAGCGTGGGCCATGAATCATTTATGCGCTGGTTTATGTCTGTTATGTATTATTGAGATGGATTATCCACGCTCACTCTGGGGGCCCGCGCCAACCGGAGCAGGAGATTGTGTGTGGTGATCAAAGCAGTTTGAGATGATAATATTGACTCTATGGTCTTGTGTAGTTATTATCACTCGACTATAACCCCATAGAAATAAAATGGCTCAGCAAGGGGAGAGAAAAAAAAAAACAAATATTTTTTTTGGACGGTCTCCCTCTCATCTTCTCGTGAGGATGGTGGACATGCCAAACAGAGATGGAGGACAAACATAGGCATGATGACACTTCCGCTCTCGGTGAAGAAATCATGAAATTGGAGATGACATGAAATCCATTAAAGTCGGCCGTTAAATGATTGTGTACTATGGCATGACTAGCAAAACAGCTCCTGCCAAAGCAGACATGTTCTCTCTCTCTCTGGTTCAGCTTGGATGGCTTGTCTGAAATTATGGGTGGCAGTCAAGAAGCTGGCACTAGTGCATAATACACCTGTTTTCAAAAGCAATTTTTTCGGGTATTCATTTCATGTAGACTTTCATTTGAACACACGGATGATCGATTCACTGACATGTTAGCCTCCTTACCTCAGGTTTTGCTGGCAATATATTGCCAGCAATTAAAGAGAGGTTGGCAATCCTGATTTTTTTTTTTTTTGCACAACCAATTTTTGGGTGATGACAAAGTGGGGAGTGTTACCATTTCAGTTTCAACTATCACTTTAACATCACAGTGGCACGGTCTAAATAATAGCACACTGGGTTGAACATTATATAGAAGGCCTGTGCTGAGGTAATAAATAGATTTGGAAGTTGGGCACTGTTATATTTCCACTGCTGTGATCTTGGTGTTTGGATGTGAACCTGAACGCTGATCTAATCTTTTGCAGTATGATTTGTTAGCAATGTCCCTAGTTCAGCTGGAATCTAATAGAACAGCCCCAGTGAACAGTGCCAGTGTGTGGGACAGAGCCAACCTTCTGACTTATGGGTGCCATTAAATGGCAGCAAGTTCAGAGAAATGCTAATAATGTAATAAAAATACCTTAGCTAAATACTCAGATCCTTTACAAGCTAAGTATAATTGTGGTCATTAAGGGTCTGTTATATCAGAACTCATTAGACTAAGAACACCACACCATTAGAGCTATGATACTCTGAAGAGACAATGCAAGCCATGCCAGTGCTCACTGGTTGGATTAAACAGGCATGTCTTTAGCCTTAATTGCGTCTCCTTTTATCTTTTCCTCTTCGCCGGCACGTCATCCTGCTGTTTGGAGAACACTGGCTGTCATGAGGACATTTAACCCGGAGAGCTACCTGTGGACGGGAGATAGGACGGATCAGAGCGAGGTGACCCCCTCCGCCGTGACACCAAGAGGCACGGCGCGAACCCCATGTAATTACGCCTGGCCAGCGAGCCAGCTGGCGGAGCTGAGAACAGGCCAGTGACATGCAGGAGGAGGAAATGCAAACGCTGACCTTTGCAGAGGGAGCGCCTAACTCCAAGCATGCCTAATATTATTAGTCTCCCCAGCAGCGATTAGATACATCCCTCCAAACAGGCATAAGGGAATTTGGCACCAGAGGTGGGCTGAGACAGAGGAGCTGACAAGCATGGAGGTAACATGGAGAGACAAAGCGTGTGTGTGTTTGTGTGTGTGTCTGTGTTTGTGTGTGTGTGTGTGTGTGTGTGTGTGTGTGTGTGTGTGTGTGTGTGTGTGTGTGAGAGAGAGAGAGAGACAGAGAGAGTAGAGGTGTGCATGCATTTTGCCTCATTCTCAACATGAAGAACAAGGTATGTTGAAAGTCAAACTTGATAGTGAATAATATTGCAGGATGTGTAATTGGAAAGAGAGAACGTTCCTCCTTCTTGTGCAGTATGGTGTAGATTCATGCAATACCTACTTGAGAGCTTCCTCTAAACACTTAAGACAACTCAACATCAAATCAAATCAAAGCAAATCATGAACTCAGTTAGCTCAACCACATGATTGTTCCATCAGAGATAAAATATAAATTTAAATGCCGTTTTAAACGGAGGTTCGGAAGGAGCGTGACAAAATTGACCACGCCTAAAGCATCAGACTGTTATCAGGTAATTTATTCCCAGCCTACCTGTTCAAGCTGCAGTATTTGACTTGATCACCCGCTTTCAACCCACCTCCTCTCCTCCCACCTCCCAGCCTCCATGGTTAGGATAGCATAGGGGTGTACACATGGGTCCTACTGCCTGCCTTCCCTCTACACTCCTGCACAATCCCTGCCAAGCACTTCCTGATCCTGTCTATGGACATGCATTTGCTTCCTTCTCTTACTGCACATTTGGAATGTGAACTCGTGAACAAGCGTTACTGGTTAAGGTTGCCTCCAGGCCAGCCATGCAACAGTCTACACATAAACTATCAATGGGACACTGCAAGCACAGTGCTAAAACATGGCATGGCTCCATTGTTCTAATTATTGGCAAATCTTAAGTTGTGCATAGGGAGTGTTGGCTTGTGATTAGATTACAATCATTAGATAACATTACCATATGAAACTATAGCAATGTGCTCGTATACCGATATGAAGTGGATACAGTATATTTGTGTTTGCAATCTTGCCAGACTGACTTCTGACCAAATTCTTAGAGAAATTATACTAAAAGCCACTGAAAAGCTTCATCCAATTAATGTTTTAGCTCTTCACAGCAGCAATATTGTCTTTGCCATCTTTGAAAATCTTAAAAGCGTTTGTCATTGGTGCTTTCTTGTTATCATTGTCTCAGAGCATGTCCTGCAAATTAGCACTGTGCAAAAACAGCCTTTTAACCACACATAGTCTATGCTGTTTGCAACCTTTTCTCAACAGCAGAACTCATTTCCACAAGGTCTTTTCTCTCATATCAGCGACCTTTTTAGAGTCATAAAGCACAGTGTGCACTTCATCAAAGACACTTTAAAACCGACAACAAGAAGAGCTAGAGAGCACAAAAACAAAGGGAAGGGAGGAAATGACCTCTTCCCTTCCTGTCTCACTCTCTTTCCTGTCTTCGGCTCCATCAAACTCACTTTATGCCCGCCTTTTTTCCCCTTGACAGCCAAGCAGAGGATGTGGACGGATGGCAGTCCCTCGGAAACCACGCTCACAAGTCTCTCCTCCTCTCCCTCGCCGGTCGGCGGCAAGGCAGATACAAAGTACCCCCACTGTAGGGATTCGTTCAGACATTCGTCAATCCTAATTAGCCGACTCAGCTCCCGCACGGGCTCCATCCCCGCCCCCCCCATCGGCCGCGGCAAATGCGCGCTGACAGATGAAGGGTCAGTTCTGGATTTACAGAAAGCGAGGAGGAGCAAAGCAATTAGTGTCACTTCAGGGAGGAAATTAGATACATAGTATGTATGATTTTTGGTGCAGGAAGAGCACAATTAAACAGCCGCACTATGAGAGAGTAGACAGGCTGTTTCTTGGAGATGGTGGACTGGTAAGCCCAGAAAACTCTACCCTCCTCTGGCCTATGTGCAGCTTTGAAAGTCTAGCAGCACCGTGATGAGGTCAATGGCTCCTCGCACCTTTGCTGTTTCATTTCAGTGAGGTGCACGTCACTTGACTGAGCTGTACCCAATCTCACACTTCAAGATCAAGAGCTGTGTGATTGTTTGTGGTCAGTTTGTAGAATAGGCTCACACAGCTTTAAAATGAATAGGCGATGCAGGAAAAGTAGGTGGTCGAACACACAGTGACCACACAAGTGACCACATATTCCTCTAAAAAGATAGGAAGGAAATGAACAGGCAGTTGTTAAATTCAATCACTTAAGATTAACTGAGAAAAAGAACATGCTTAGACGTCTGTTGGACATCTGATGATACATTATCGCTTATTGCTTCTGTGCCCCCTGATGAGATCTTTAAAACCTCGCTCAATAACCCACCCACAGGCCGTGCCCAAGCCATCACACAAGACCAAAGCAATTCCTTCTCAGAACAAAGGTTGTTAGCCAGTTTAAAAGGTAATGAGTTTGAATAGGACATCCTTTTAAATGGATCAACATCAAATGGAACATATTTTAAAGGGTGTCCCATTAGTAGTCAATCCATTTTAAAAGTATTGACCTCAGTTTGACATCTTTCAAAGGCATCGGTTTTAAATGAGATCTCCTGAGCTCTGTGCAAGAAAGCCAGTGAGACAACAACTGTATGTTTATCATTGGGCTTTTAAAATGTAATGTGTGCCTGCAAAGGGTGAAAATTAAAAAAAAAAACATTTTTTTTCTGGCAGTGTCTCATCTGTTTGTTCTAAACTATCGTTCAAACTAATAGTGGGCTACAACGTTGAAATGTCTCATCCCATAAAGTTTAATTTCTAATTTCCAAATAACAAAAAATAGCAATTAAGAACATTGTCTGCTTTACAACAACCCATAAACAAACATGGTGTGATTACCAGCCACAACGTGATTGGGACAGATCTCAAGAATTATCACAAACATTTTGTAATTACGTTAGAATCTTGAAACCTTCAATGCATTCAAAGCAGAAATCATGTTTTAAGAAAAGCCTTTTAGGGCTTACCGTTAAAAAAATAAATAAATGTATGATGGCTTTCTATCCTTCTTATGAGTAAACAAGCAGAGAGCAAACTAATGTATTAATGTCTGGTGAATCACAGATTCAAAGTCATCAAAAGAGGGTCTTTTGCCACAAAAACAGACCTCTACAGTAAAGAGAGTAACGGATCTCCCCACAGCTATTCTTCACAGCAGCTGTTTCCCCTCCCAATCAACTTAAGCAAACAACAGAACAGTCTGACGGACAAGGTATGTGTGTGTGTGTGTGTGTGTGTGTGTGTGTGTGTGTGTGTGTGTGTGTGTGTGTGTGTGTGTGTGTGAGAGAGAGAGAGAGAGAGAGAGAGAGAGAGAGAGATGAGAAATGAATCATGAGCCATTTAGACAGAGACCATGGTGATGTATGAGAAGGACTGCGGTAATTCAATCTCACTTGTCACTCACATCAGTGATTATTATCTTGAAGAGGAAAAAAAAATCAAGAATGAATAATGAGTAAACGATGCACAAAACATGCCATATGCTTGGCTTTGGCTAAACGTAAATTGATTGCCATCACAGGTTGTTTGCAATCAGACCGGTGGCTAAGCTTTTTGCCACATCACACGGACACCAGGCATACTGTAAATGAAGGCTTCGATTCAGCACTGTAAAAAGCAACCGAATTTAACCAAGACACTTAAGTGAGAACCTGATACTGTTTCAGAAATGTAATCAATCAGGGCCTAATGTGCAGTACATTTGTAAACATCAAACTCACGTTCTCATGGATATCAAAATACAGTATAATGACAAAGACATAGCATAGATTATTGTAGTCCATCATCCCATGGATCACATTCAAATTGACACTGCATACAATCTAATTACCATGTGAAGTTATTATTTGGCCCAATAGTTCAGAAGATAAACAAACAACACTTCTTGAAAAGATGAGGGAGTAAAAATATGCGTGTCTGCCTAAATCTCCCAGCATCAGTACATCCCAGTCCAGGCGGATGGGTCTTGTAATGGTGAGGAGGCTCTTCCTCTCCCAGGGTTCCCATCTCGCTCCAAACAGTTCTGGCAGTGCCAGGCGAACAGCTGTTGCTTCCAAAAGATTACTAATTACACACAAGTGCTTTATGCCTTTCATCAATAGCTGTAATTACAGAGAGAGGCCCAGGCCTATGGTGGAGGGATGGGCCTAAGCACGCTTCCTTTGTGCCTCTCCTCGCTTACTCTACAACTAGTCTGATGAAAGATTAAAATGAAATGTCAGTTATTTTGGAGAGATGGGATGGCAGGGGAGGCCACTACAGCTGTGACCCAAACTGGCCTTGCTCTGGGTTCTTGGCTGATCCACTGTGCTGAAGAGATGCGAACACACTGATGCTTCAGTAAAAGGGATAAATAGCAATGTTCAGACATCTGGGCATCTACTCTGGTACATGTTTGTGGTTTAGAACAGGTGTTTTAAAATGTAACTCTATCAGTCAACTTTCAGCCTCTTGTGTGGCTGAAAGTCATACAAAGTAGAAACTGTCACGGGAAAGAAAGGCAGAAATTGTGAGTGAAGGGCACAAAGACAGATGTAGCATGATTAACAAATCAAAAGGACATTCATAGATGAAAGACCAACTTCCCATAGAATATAAATAATGGCATTCTTATAATCACGTATCAACCGGATGCCTACAAATCCTACAAATATTTAATGCATACCGTATGTCTGACCTTTTTTCTTCTGCAGACTCAAAAATGCTCTGACTAATCTTTATTTATAGACTGGCTGCAGAAGGAGAAAGGCATACTGTAGTATTTGGTGTGTGTGATTCATGGTTCATGTGATGTCAAAGCTCACGCTCACAGGGCATGAAACATACGGTAGCCTGGGGGTCAGGGGAGGAGAGGCATCCCAACAAAACAGGTCAACAAGAGCAGCCTTAAAGGAGAATTCCGGTGTGATATTGACCTAAAGTGTGTTGAAACATGATACCGAGTGTGAACGTATGTCTCATAGCCCATCTCGGCTTGTCCCCTGCACTCCAAAATCTGCCGCTAGTTAGCCGATGCTACCAACAGCTTTTTCAATGGTGGTGCTTCGGCATCGGGCTAGCCATGCAAATAAATCACTGTTTTACACCATTTACGAGGCTCAATGTATCTCCACACTTCATTGGTAGACTTCGAGGGCCCTGACATTTTAAAACGAGACATTGAGAACTTTGAAAAAGCACTGGTAGTTTACTTACAAGACAATTTATGCAGACAGTATCTTCGCGAAGTTTAGCGTTTGCAGCCATCTTGAATTTAGTCAAGATAAGTCGAGCGACGAGTAATAATGAACAGGTATGATAAAAACTCAGGTATGATAAGGGATCAGATTCCAAAAATAATTCAGTGGAAATACATGGATTCCAGTTTCTTCCAGTAGCAGCAACTGGAATCCATGCATTTCCACGGAATTATTTTTGGAATCTGATCCCTTATCATACCTGAGTTTTTATTCTACCTTAAAATAGCCTATGGCTTATTTTTTTACTTAGAAAATGAATCATGGTGCAGCTTCTCAAAGTTAATTATTGTTGCGAGTAACATATTTTAAGGTGAGGTTTTTGATTGTCATTACGTGATCACATTAATTTTGAGGGCACTGATAGGTTATACAGTAAGAGTAGTGTTTACATTTCCAGGTCATTTGCGTCCCACCTGTCATGTCTCTGCACCCCTCACTTTCACTAGGTTGAGGCCATTTAAAATCTCACAGGCACGCACGCCTTAGGTCTAAGCCCTCTTCCAAGGCCAAGTACACTCCAGTTATCATGTAGTTATAGTACATTGCTCCACATGTGTAGAAATACAGTATCTGTGCAGTGGAGCATTTAATGAATAATGAATGAATGTAGGAATGAGAGCGAAAGGGAAGCAGAATGTGTGTGCAAATGCATGTGTGTGTGTGTGTGTGTGTGTGTGTGTGTGTGTGTGTGTGTGTGTGTGTGTGTGCAAATGCATGTGTGTGTGTGTGTGTGTGTGTGTGTGTGTGTGTGTGTGTGTGTGTGTGTGTGTGTGCAAATGCATGTGTGTGTGTGTGTGTGTGTGTGTGTGTGTGTGTGTGTGTGTGTGTGTGTGTGTGTGTGCAAATGCATGTGTGTGTGTGTGTGTGTGTGTGTGTGTGTGTGTGTGTGTGTGTGTGCAAATGCATGTGTGTGTGTGTGTGTGTGTGTGTGTGTGTGTGTGTGTGTGTGTGTGTGTGTGTGTGTGTGTGTGTGTGTGTGTGCATGCACTGTCTACTATTATTAGAAGAGAAATCTCAAAATGCCTTCAGGGGATACTATTCTTTTCAGGACATCTCTTATTTTTTTCTACTGTAATAATATGACTCAGCTCTCTGACTTATTCCAGTAGAGGATTTGATTTTTCCCCCTTTTGTGCCACACACAGAAATGCCAGAGTGAACATTTGCCATAAATGTACACACTGAATAATACATCCAGAATGTGCATACAATCAGATGTACTTAATACACTGTGCATTGGATAACTATCTTAATCATGTTTGATTGAAAAGATGCCCTTTGATTATGTTCATATTTTACTTATCCAGTATTCCATATACGTCTTTCATATCTTTGTTTTCTAAAGACAAATTGTTAAAAACATAAAGTGTTTGTCAAGAAGGGTAAGGACTTAATTATTGCAGAATTGTTTAAAGGTCATCATTTATAACTAACTGAATCAGATCAATATTGTATACGGATGACATTTAGGTGAACAGAGACAATGTACATTTTGTCGAAGCGTTCAATAATTGCATTTAAGGTGTAAAAGGAGTTCTGCTCAATCTATCCCACCTCCACTCGCTGTATATGATTATTGTGTTAAATACAAACATAAACCATGCAAACACCCTTTCTGGACTGATGTTTGTATTATGTGCAGAGGTTAGCGGCCATTTTCAATGACAGTTTCCTTTCACAGCATGCTCAGCTGACAAGATACTTCATTTGCCGCGTCTGCAGATATTTACATCCCTCTCAGGCCTAAAAGATACAGTACAGTCTGATCCCTGCCTCTGATAATCAACACAGCGTGGCACCAAGGAGAATGAGGCCTCTCACTCGACCGCGACCCATCATCACTTTCTTTTTTTTAAATTATCAACCTGAAGTTAATTTCCTGATTGTAGCGTGCAAAAGAGCAAGGGCAGAGGCGGAGAGGGTCGATCGGCCCCCTTCCAAACGCATGACCCCCCCACCCTCGGTATCCTTGAATGGCGTCGCCCCTTCGTCTCTTCTCATGCGCTTTCCCACAAGCCCCCCACACCCCCCACCTCCACCACCATCACCACCCACCCAGCGTGTCTAACTGGAGGGTGAGTGGAGCTCTAATAGCCTGTCAACACGCATCTCTCCCCAGCTGAGGGATGGCAGAGAGTGGGCAGCGACAATGCCACCTTGAAGGGTTTCCATTAGCGACCGCCTCCTGCCTCTGTCGAGCCATGTTAATGCAAATGGCACCGTCGCTCCACGATGCTCCGCCGCTGTCCGCCACGCTCCACGCTGTCTCACAGGCCCCCTCTGCTGCGTTGGCACCCCTGGCACTGGACAGCCTAAGGTATTGGTCTGTCTTTTTCTTTCACTCTTTTACTAAATCACTCTATCCCGCTCTCATCCTCTGACTCATTTTCTACCTCTCAGACATCTCTCTCTCTCTCTCGCTCAAACTCCATAATATGTCTTCTTATCTTCTCCGTATTAAAGGAAGAGTCTTCTTTCTGGTTCCGTTTATTTGGTTTGGCTTTAATGTAACTCTTTTTTTTTTCGTTCTTCAAAGGAGAAATGACTTACCTTCAGAATAACTAAGGGAATAATTAAAGGTTTTTTTGTATGTCATTAAATGCTACTGATTCCCACTTTGACCACAAAAGTGCTGCCCACTAATTGCAACGGACATTCACCATTTTCCTTTTAATGAAAATTCCTTTCCAAGGTTAACCATGGGGATTTGAGCTTAGTAGAGGCACTGTGGATGATGTAGTGGTGGAGAGAGAACAGAGAGATGAGAGATGTGGTGAATTTAAAACCCACCGTTGTTAATCAGAAATAATCAGTGAGTCATAGAAAGCACTATTGGTATTATTTCTGCCTTTAAAGCAGTGTAGTTACTCTGCAGTAGTTAATATAAATCTATATGTGTGTGTGGATTCAGACCTAGTAGGCCTATTAAGCCCTAAACAGTGGGCCCCAATTCAACTTGAGCAATGAGGGGTTCACCTTACTTGCAACAAAGAAGCCATTTTGATTACTTGAGCACATTCCTTTAGACATTTCATAGTATGTGCAGTCCTCAGCACCTTCAAGGGTGTCCTAAAGCCTTAGTTGGGTGTGTCGGATCAGAACAGCTAGGCATTTCATGTAAATCAGGGGCGGCGGCCTACCCTCTGCAATGCAGAAGTAATGTCTGGCAAGCACATCTAATCTTATCTCTACACAGTTTTGACAGTATAACCTTGATCACTCACTTCCAAAATTGTCAGTTACAAAATCATTTAACTCAAAAATAATGTTATCAAGCACTGCATAAGCAGTAAAGCACAGCTATTCTCGCTATAATCTAATATCAGGCAGCAGGGCCTTCAGACATGATCAACAAGACATCAACATTTTATGCCATTTTGGGACTTTTTTGAGTTTTTTTGACCTAAAACAAGGAGGGTGTCCTAAATCCCCCTCTGTTGTTTTAAATTTTGTACTATTTTGACTTTTTGAGTTTTTAGGTAGACCCTTCAGAGTTCCATCAAAATTGTTGACGTACAGTAGTATGTTTCACCCTACCTGGGCCTCTCAAGAACACACTCTTAAATATGTTGAATGTTTAATGAATATGTGTTTACCTCAAAACCTCACATTGATTTGATACTGGCATATACAGTAATTTTATGAAATATATCTCAAGATCATCAGTGTACTTCACCCTCTTCTTTCTCTCTGAATGTTTTATGAACTGTCTGAATCCCACCCCTACTCTCAGCCAGAAACAGTGAGGGTAACATAGTCTTTAAACAACGTATTGACAGCTCTCCATGCACCGTTCAGTTTTTTGAAGATCACGGTTATCTAAAGAGCAAAACAATTAATTGCTTAAAAGCAGCCTAGTTTTCCACACCTTTTCCTTGACTACTTGCCTTTTGTACTTTTTGAAGTAGAGCACCTAAGTTCTTTTCTCCTTTGAAGAGTGGGGAGTAGTCTCCTGCAGTGTTAAATCACCTTGCATTTTATAAAACCACACCTTGGGAAGACATAAAAGTCTTGAATATTTTTTAGCAGAGGTGCATTTTAAACAACTAACATAAAACCGTTGAACAGAGCTGATAACGTATGAGTGATCAAGGATTTGTTTTTTTTTTTGCATGCACATAGGCTATGCAGATTTTACACAAATGAGCATTTAAATTACTGTTGACTTTCTTGACTGTAAGCTTTCTTTTCATTGCAGACAGATGCACGCTGAGAGGCAGTTTGTTTTATATTTTCAACAGGTTTCACTATGTAGTGGGGACTATGATACCTCTGTTGAATGACTAAGATACGACTGAAATGTTTCCATATTTTATGAACTGTAACATTTCTCTTAAATAATGTAATTGAAGCTTTGTGTGAAATAGCAGAAATATTACTACAGTCTGTAAACTATACTTTTCAGTATATTATTTCCTCTCAATAAATCCTCTGGATTGGCAGACATATTTGCACATTCATACTTGATAGTCTCTCTGTCTCTCTCTCTCTCTCTCTTATACAGACAGTCACGTACACGTCTAATAGCCCAAGGGGTCCTATCACACTGTCATAGACATACATCCTGAATGTTCTTGTAATAAAGAAGCATAGTGAGAAGAGGCAGCAAAGTCCAGGTAATTGACTTTGGAACATTTGGATTCTATGTGTTTGTTTGAAAGTTTAAATGTTTCAAACATTAAAAAAAAAAAAAAACACTACAGTAATTTACAGTACGCCTCAAGGTAAAGGCAACAGGCCTCCAGGCATCTTGTTATCCTGTCCCATCCAGCACTTCTGCCCCATGTTCACTCCATCTCTTCTGTTCAAACAGTTATCTTCATTGGCACACACCCTGTTCCTGCACAGTCTCTCTGTATTTATGCCCAGAGGTGAAAAAGTCATTAAAAGTCGGCAAATCTCACTTAGCAAAACACCACACGCCCACCTGTCTTTTCATACTATGTGCACACACGATACAGTACACATGCCCATGTTTGTATGCACAGATATTGTTTCACATGTGTGTGACTACTTACATTTAGCCTATCACTGATCTTTACAAGCATGGGCTGACAATCTCAAGGGCGCATCTATCTCTATCCAAGAACAGAACATCAGGGGTGTTGGGGTGTTACAAAACATATCATCAGCGCTATTCAACAGTCCGGTAGTATGCCTCAGTGTTCGTGCATATAGGCTCATGTTCTGGAAGCACTTTTAAGATTGACAAGGCAGTTACAAGGATACAAGGATACAAGGAAGTTTATTGTCACATGCATATAGTTACTGGATGTAAGAAATGCAGTGAAATTATGACTGGTGTCAGCCTATTTGTGCATTTAGGGGGCACTGTGCTGTAAGTATGTTGGGGATGTGTGTTGGAGAAGCTTCCTGATGAAATAATGTGCTGTGTATGTAGGGGGGGGGGCAGTGTACTGCAAGTATGGTGAAGGGACTATTGCAAGCAGAGTACTGTATGTATGATGTATGTGAGTGATGACAGTAAAGATGTGTGTGTGGGCGGGAGGGGAGTGGAGCAGTGACTGTGTGTGTGTGTGTGTAGTGTATGTGTGGGTAGGTGGGGGCAGTGTGCTGTAAGTATGTAGAGGATGTGTGTTGGAGAAGATCCTGAAGACAATGTGCTGTGTATGTAGGGGGTGTGCAGCAAGTATGTAGAGGAGGCTTACTGTAGCAAGCAGTGTGCTGTATGTATGTGAGGTGATGACAGTGATGATGTAAGTGTGTGTGTTTTTTGTGTGTGTGTTGGGGGGGGGGGGCAGAAAGACTAGGCAATCAAGGACATGGGTAGATAGATGGAGGATAAATCAAAAATAATAAATAAAAAGTTAGAGATGTGCAAAAGTTGGAGAAAGTCAGATATGTGTGTGTGTGTGTGTGTGTGTGTGTGTGTGTGTTTTGACGTGTGATGAAATAAGAAAATAAACTAGAAATGCAATTCCAAGGAATAACCAGTGCATGAAAATGCTAAAGTTGTGATGTAAAATATCATGTATCATAGTTAAAATAGATAATACAGAGATGGTTACTACGGTGATGCTAGGATAGACATGGTGGCTGCATAGCTTAATAAAAGTTGATAGTTTAAAAGTAGACTGTTCAAAAGCTGAATGTAGATAGTTTAAAAGTTGTTGATAGCCAGTAGATAGTTTAAAAGTTGTTGATAGACAGCTAGTTTAATAGATAGTTTAAAAGTAGACCGTTTAAAAGTTGAAGGTAAATAGTTTAAAAGTTGTTGACAGACTGGAAGTTTAATGAATGTGTATAGGTAGATATTTGACGATAATTTGACGAAAGTTGGAATGGCTCTATAGTTTGCTAGCAGTTCTGCTAAGATTTTTAACTATGCTAACCATGCTACTTAGCTAATGTTTTATAGCAGTGCTAGCAATGCTAACATGCTAACCATGCTACTTAGCTAACTTAGCTAATGTTTTCTAGCAGTTTAATGAATGTTGATATTCAAATAGTTTAATGGCTGTGTATAAGTAGATATTTGACGATAACTGAAAGTTGGAATGGCTCTAATGTTTGCTAGCAGTTATGCTAAGATTTTTAACTATGGTAACCATGCTACTTAGCTAATGTTTTATAGCAGTGCTAGCAATGCTAACATCTTAACCATCTTTACTTAGCTAACTTAGCTAATGTTTTCTAGCAGTTTAATGAATGTTGATATTCAAATAGTTTAATGGCTGTGTATAAGTAGATATTTGTGATAACTGAAAGTTGGAATGGCTCTAATGTTTGCTAGCAGTTATGCTAAGATTTTTAACTATGGTAACCATGCTACTTAGCTAATGTTTTATAGCAGTGCTAGCAATGCTAACTATGCTAACCATGAGACTTAGCTAACATTTTCTAGCAGTTTTGCTAAACATGCTAACTATGCTAGCAATGCTAACATGCTAGCTATGTTAACCATGTGACTTAGCTAACCTAGCTTATCATTTTTTAGTAGTTATGCTAACTAGCATGGTAACATGCTAACTATACTAACCATGTGACTTAGCTAACCTAGCTAATCATTTTAGTAGTTATGCTAACTAGCATGCTAACAATGTTAACATGCTAACTATGCTAACCATGTGATTTAGCTAACCTAGCTAATCATTTTAGTAGTTATGATAACTATGCTAACTAGCATGCTAACAATGCTAACATGCTAACTATGCTAACCATGTTACTTAGATAACTTAGCTAATCATTTTTAGCAGTTTTGCTAAAAATGCTAACAATGTTAGCAATGCTAACATGCTAACTAGCTACAGTGGGTAGGAGTCATAGTTGATGACAAGTAACAGTTACAATGGCTGAACAGTTAAAAAGTTCAGTAGTTTAAAGGGTTAAATTGTTTAACAGTGCAATGTTGTAGTGAGGACTTTTATTTTGAAACAGGCAGAGGAAGCAGTTGAACAGGATGTGTAGTCTTAATAGGGCCAGTTTGTATGCTTAAAGCCTGAGACTGGCAGTTGATCCAGGTGGCCTGAACACCTGCCATAGGATTCTAATTGCTTACTTGGCAGTATTATGATGTCTGTCGGCAATGTTAAGTCTATGGGGATTTTTAAAAGTTTTTCTTTAATAGTTTAAAAAGTATAAAAGTTTCAAAGTTGAAAAGACATAGCTTAACCGTCCGTTTGAATACCTACGTTACAAAGTTTGAATGAAGTTTCTAAGTTAAACTGTTCAAGAGAAATAGCGTACGGAAAAAGTGGTAAGCGGAATAATAATTGTTGCCTAGGAAGAACAGTACAGTGCATTTTCATGGGGCATGAGTGCAGTTGTGATGTGCAATGTAGAGTCTGTACATATTACAACCATTTACAATATGGGCAGTGATTTGAGGTGCTGGTCAGAGTTCAGATGTAGTCAGCAGTGTGGATGGTGGTTTTGAGGGTACAGTAAGGCCAGATTGTGTTCGGTTGGTACAGTAACACACACACACACATACACACAGAGAGAGAAAACACATTGGAGAAGCCGTGTGTGTATGTTGTCAGGGACCAGATGTGTCAAAAAGGCAGCAGTAGTGCTGCTGCTCTTGATTTAGTCTGAAATGGGATCTGCGAGCGGCTGGGTGCTGCCGCACACAAGGGCTGATGTGAGAGACATGCTGCGTGAGGCCTTTGAATGCTTCAGGGAGTACAGTGTGAAACCTGCCGCCAAGACGCGGCGCAGGGAAGAAAGAGATGCGAACACAGAGAGAGAGAGAGAGAGAGAGAGAGAGAGAGAGAGAGAGGAGGAGGTAGTGTGCTAACAAGTAGGGGTAGGGGTAGGGGTGGGGGGGGGGGGGATTTCAGAAACCTTCACAGGACTGCGAGGGTGTGCTGTGTGTGTCTGCAGTGGGGAGTGGTGTGTGTGTGTGTGTGTGTGTGTGAGTGAGTGTGTGTGAGTGAGTGAGAAAGAGAGACAGAGAGAGAGAGAGAATGTGTGTGTATGTGTGAGAGAGAAATAGATAGATTGGGAGGAAGAGGACAGAGGAGAGAGAGAGAGAGAGAAAGAAATGAGGAGAGATAAATAGTGTGTGTATGAATAAATGAATAGAGGACAGATCGAACACGGAGCACTGTGTATCTGGGGAATGCGATTGCATTATCTGTCGTACAGGAGCTTTGCTGAAGCATAGCAATGGAGCAACGCTGATGGATCAATCTTTGAAGTCCTAACTTTTTAATGAACAAAGGGGCCCTCATTTCCAATTTGCTAAACAAGCCAAGAACCTCTGATGAGAGTTCCAAAACAGGGCACTGATTCTTTTGAAATCTATTACCCGAAAAAGGCCCTGGGAATTAGTTGCTTCAAAGTCAACTTTCCAGCCATCTTCAAGTCTTGACTTTGCAAGTAACCCAAATGGACACAAGCACTCCCTCTGTCCCCTGTGTACCAGATATAAAAATATGATTTTCTTGTGTGCTTTGAGCTTGAGTAGTTTTCAAAAGAAAAAACGGAGTGTACAGAGAGAACACAAAAGTGGAACAGCTAGATAGGAATGTCAGTCTTACATGATGACCATGACCTTTTCAACCGCATGACACAGATATTTGATCCAATTCATTCAATATGCTGTATATGACTGTTTTCCTCTAGTTCAGCCAAGCTGAATGGAACCTGTTTCCAGACTGAATTGAATTCCAAATGTACAACAGGCTGATAAACATCAATGCAAATAATGCAAAGCCCTGACCAGTCAGTCCGTTTATAGAAAATCATTCAAAAACGTAAGGATTGTTAGTCATAGTTATGAACAGAATAAAAAATTGCTGGTTTGATGGCTCAAGAGTAAATGCAGCTTTGACAGCTTCTCGTGTTAGTAGTAAAGTGATCTTACTCTGCATTGCACTCATGAAAACAATATTGTTTGTTAGATAAATTATTAATTTAGTAATAAAAATGATGTGCGGCCAATATTGTCAATTTTTCACTGGCTGCTGAAATTGTCTTGTGAAATTCAAATATGTTGATAAAATGCACAGAGACTATTTGGAGATTTATGAGAATGAACTGTCTGAAACCTGGCCAACTCAAACTGTCAAAGTACTGGTCAATACCCTCAACAAATCAAAAATACATTTGGTATAGGACGGTGTAGTATATGTGCTGTTAAGATCAATATGTTATATCATTTCAGAGGATTTCTTATGGATTGGAGTCAGTAACAATTTATTACTCAACAGAGCTTCTAATCCTTGAATTTGACCCTAACTAAAGATTATTCTTGCTTCATATCATGTTCAGTACTTAGCATGTATTAGTAATTGTATAAACATCAGCACATGTAATTTTCATATCATAGCTTAAGGTTAGCTGAAAATGTGATACGTAATTCCAGAACCACTGTTTAAAGTTTTCAAAAATATTTGAATGTCAAAATGACTAAATCCCCGACCCTTACCCACTCAAGGTTGAGCTTACCTATTCTACACCAGTGCTGAAGGCAAAAGGTTTGACAGTGCTGAGTCATGTAGATTCTTATTTCTTTTGAAGACATGTTTTGTTCATATTCCTTAATGCTTTTTAAGTAAACATTTATACACGAACCACCGCTCCTCTCGCTGTCTCCTCTGTTCTGAAACGGTTGTCATATCTTTGCCATTCTTCTGTGGGCTGTATCTTTTCCACATGAGGATTGGGTCTGCCTGTGCTGCCCTCTTTCTAAACTCCTCTCTTATTCCATTTCCCTTTGATCAGGCCACGTTTGTGTGGAGAGGAGGGGGGAATCAAACAATGCTGGCCCTTTCTGTATGCAGATCGCAAAACAAAGGCTATTTCACGCCGTCTCAAATTTGGCAATCCCTTAGGAAAGTCTCCAAGATGGTCCTCAGTGGTCTGATTTTTGAATTACCACAACAGAAGACAGAAAGATAAAGGACATATTCATGTTTGTTCATGTCTTGCACATTTGTCATTAATCACAACAAACTGGGTGTACTGTAGTTTGTGATGCATGATGCAGGCGTAAGGTCTAAAACTTTCCAGCGAGAAATTCACAATTCGATAGTGTGCTGTTAACCATAATCAGGATTCAAAGGTCCAAGTGGGTTCTTCTCTTGCAAAGAGTGCTCTAATGACTGATGGTCAGAGTGCTCTCTTTTACTCAACAGCCTGCAATGGTGTGGGATGGCACTTATCCTCACTATAGATGCGATCTAAGGGCCTGTCCACACGGAGACGCTTTTTAGGTTAAACGCAGAGGTTTTGCTTCGTCTTGGCCGAGCATCCAAACGAATCCTGTAAACGCACTGCCCGAAACCGCACTTTTCTGAAACCTTTAGACAGCGAAACCGCACATCCTGCTTGCGTATCGATGATGTCATCGCCACACCTCAGCTGCCCTGGACTTGCACTTGTAGTATTGCCTAACAATACTAGTTTTCATACATGACATTACCTACGATTACACTCTGTTAAGATAAATATCACAACTGATGCTGCGCAGTGCCGATAGCTTATGACTTGGTGGACTGAACACTGTTTTTCCCGGTGTTTTTTTTATGCATTCTAGCTACTGTCAGTGACGCGAGAGAACTTAAGTTATTAGGAAAGTGCGGTGTAAGTTTAGGCTACATTAATTTGTGCGTAGTGCCAGTGTCATTCATTTATTTTACACGTCTTACAACATATATACATGCATTCACAGTCGAGTGAAATCAGATATAAGCACACAAAGACGCTTAGAACTCACGTTAAGCCGATGGTAGCACACTGAATGCGAATGCACGATTTGATGCAGGCAAAAGTATTGACTGTTACTAACGAAGGTTTTATAGCAATATTATAAATGTGGCGACAGAATAGCCTAGAACTTGGGCGAAGCCTTGCGTTTAGTAGCCTAATTGCGGTGATAGCCAAAACTAATGTGAATCACGGACTATCCTACAACCAAAGAAAGTTAAGGTGATTAGTAGGCCTACCTGCGTTAGCCAAATAAAGGACGGGACTGCACCCTTCACAAACCGTAAAATAAAGTTTATTAGTTTTACAGTTCACAGTTCACCATCAGTCCACAAAAACAATTCTGGTTTCCTTGCACTAGCCATTTCGCCGTAGCCTATTCTGTCTGTTTTTAAAGCGCAAGTTTTGCTAGTTTTGGTGATTTCTGTAAAGACACAGTGCCACCTATAGGCCTGGGGTATGAAGTAACGTGTTGAGTCGTGTTGAGATGGATCCGTTTGGACGCAAATATTGTTGATATGGTTCCAGGGAAGACGGAGGAAAAAAAGATCGGTTTGGTACGTGTGGACTAGGCCTAAAGCATCCTCATGGCTGCTGAAGCGTATATAATCGTATAAAGAGAAGATTCCTTTACTAATTCAAAGGCCCGGGTGTTATAAAATGACTGAAGTTTAGAATGATTGTATGTAAAGTTGTATCCGTAATTATAATCTAGTTGTAGTTGGAGAAATAGTCAGACATATATTTGTGTCATAGCATGTGAGCAGTGAACCTGTTTGGTAAACTTGTGGTATTTGGATTCTGTTAGATATTAGCTAATTAAATGACCAGTTACATTGCTCAGCTGGGTTTAATTGGTCTCCTATGTAGCACCACTCTTCCCTTTGCGGTCCAGTACATCCATCCAATGCACTGATATTTTAGTGGAAGTTCAACACTGTAGTCTGTGAATTAAGCATATGATGATTGTTAATTGAGGAATACACACCCCTGAGTTAACTCTATGCTATCTCATCGTGTGACAGATATGATCACCCTGATGTGGTTCCCAGATTTGCTGCCTTTCTTTTATTTCACGACAGGATACTGGTCATAAATACTACATATTCTCTCTTCCACATTGGTGCCAGTTAACTCTAGCAATGTTTTTGATGCATCATAAATTGTCTTTGATACCTCACTCATCAGACATGTTTTAATTATTGAGGATGAATTAAATATGTACAAGATCATGAGAGGACCAGGAATACTTAATATTGAGCAGGCATCAGAATTGTTATTAAAGGCTTACGGTAAGGCAGCCTTCCATCAGGATTAAAAACAGCACCAGCAATTACTGTTGTGTTGGCATACTGATGAAGCTTGTTTGTTATGCAACATTTCCCTCTCATTGTACAGCTTGTATAGATGGTGCCTTTACACTTTGTACTGTCCCATATACTTAAGTATGTTTAATGATGTTTATAGACATCATTTATTTATTTATTTATGGAATTTGTCAAACAGGTACATACAAAATTGTATTTGTAAAACAAAACAAATATATACAAAATAAATGATTAAAGAGTTTATCTGCCCACCCCTCCCCCTGCCCCCCCCCACACACACACACATGCACCCACACCCCTATCTCCGTCCCCGTCTGCCCATCATTATCCACCCACCCCAATACATCCAATACATCCACACCAATCCTCAGTCTCACCCATTCTGCTACACACACAAAAAGAAAGCAAACATATAAAATAGGACATATAACAACAAAAAAACAGATAGAATAAAAAAAAAAATATATATAGATAATTAAGTAGTAGTGATAATAAAAAAAGAGGGGGGTAGTGGGGGGTAGTATCATGTTATTGAGCGTAACTCTGCCAGATCAACTGTTTTCAGGCTGTACTGTTAAAGTTTCCATGTGAGACAAGATTGGTGACCAGGTTTTGTGGAAGGTGCCAAGGGAACCTGCTAGGGAGAATCGTATTAAGTTTAATGCATTGGAGTATTTCTTGGATCCACCTGTCGTGTGTTGGTGGGGAGGAATGTTTCCACTTCAGGAGAATGAGTCGCCTAGCTGAAAGTGTGGCAAAGGCCACAACCCGCTCTATAGGCAGTTCTGGCCTTGAAGGTATTCCGAAAAGGGCTGTAAGGGGGTGAGGGTCCACCCGGGACTTGAGAGCCTTACTAAGGGTGCTAAATATCTCTGTCCAAAACTCTGACAGTCTTGGACAGGACCAGAACATATGAACAAGGTCAGCTGGTGAGCTTTTATACCGATTGCAAGCATCACTTCTGTCTGGATATATCCTTGCTAGTTTTGTAAGGAATAGATGGTTGTTCAAAATAGGTGCCATTGTAGAAGATCCCACCAAACCAAACTGTTTTCGAAATTGTGTCCATATTTTGATGGTAATCAGGACAATTAGATTTTTGGAGATATTTTTCGCAAGGGGTAGCTGGGAGGAGACCACTGAGTGTAGAGAGCAGCTGGTAGAGGACAGTTCTAAATGGACCCAGGGGATGTTAGTAATCTCTGGGCAAGCATTAACCCAATAGAGTAACTTATTTATGTTGCATGCCCAATATTACCAGCAGAAATTTGGCAGTCCAAGGCCTCCTTTGGACTTCGGGAGCTGCAAAATTTACTTTTTAATGCGAGCAGGTTTATTACTCCACAGAAAGGAGACAATATGTTGGTCTAAGGCACGAAAGAAGGATTTATTGAAAATTACTGGGAGGTGTTGGAAAAGATAAAGGAATCTGGGCAAAACTACCCTTTTGACTAGGTTTACCCGGCCCATCATAGATATGGGAAGATTGGACCACCTACTGAAATCAGATTTACAAACGTCCATTAAAGAGAGTAAGTTTTTAGAGAACATTGTGCTGAGTGAGGTAGTAATGAATACCCCCAGGTATACAAAACCATCAGGTACTGTTTTAAAAGGGAAATGTGAGGTGGGAAGCCTCTTAGCTATATCATTGATCGGGAATAGTTCACTCTTGTGAAGGTTTAGTTTGTACCCAGAGAGTTTACCATACATTTCTAAAATGTTAAGAATAATTGGAATGGAGGATGTGGGATTGGAGATATATAATAAGAGATCGTCAGCAAAGAGGGAGAGTTTATGAGTAAGACCACCTCGGGTGATCCCTTCAAATTTATCCTTACTGCGGAGCCAGATAGCAAGGGGTTCAATGGCCAGAGCAAACAGTAAGGGGGAAAGAGGACAGCCCTGTCGCGTGCCTCTGTGTAGTGGAAAGGGTGGAGACTGGATGTCATTGGTGCGAACAGATGCCTTCGGGGAAGTGTAAAGAAGCTTTATCCAAGATCTAAATTTAGAATTGAAACCGAATTTGCCTAGTATAAAAAACAAGTAATCCCACTCCACTCTGTCAAACACTTTCTCTGCATCTAAAGACAATACTACCTCTGGTTGGTTCGAGCTTGGGAAAAACAAAATATTAAGTAACCTTCTGGTGTTGAAGAAGGACTGTCTGCCTGCAATAAAGCCAGTTTGGTCAGGGGAGATTAACATGGGCATTACACGCTGAAGACGTCCTGACAGAACTTTAGCCAGGATTTTAACATCTACATTCAACAGTGAAATGGGTCTATAGCTGCCACAGAGTAGGGGGTCTTTATCTTTCTAAGCTATCAAAGAAATTGAGGCATCACACATAGTTGGTGGTAGGTGGCCTTTTAGGAAGGCCTCATTGAACACCCTCACTAAGATAGGCGCCAGGGCAGCAGAGAACATTTTATAGAACTCCACTGTGAAACCATCTGGTCCAGGTGATTTACCCCCTTGAAGTAATTGAATTGCCTCTTGTACTTCTAAGAGAGTAATAGGTTCATCTAAACCGTTGGCAAGATCTTCTTTAATTTTGGGGAATAATAGCTGATTTAAGGGATTTGTGTCTTTTAACATGTTTGGAGAGCTCTCTGAGGTGTAAAGTTTGGAGTAAAACTCTGAAAAGATCTGATTAACTCCTTCTGGTTCAGACACAATGTCACCCGATGGAGATCTGATTCTAGGGATCAGTCTAGAGGTAGCAGCCGTTCGTGCTTGATGTACAAGCAGTTTGCCGGCTTTGTCGCCTTGTTCAAAGTAACGCTGTTTGGTGATTAACAGTTGTTTTACAGTCTTTGTGGTTAAGAGAAGGTCATATTCAGAGTGGAGTTTAAGTCGCTTTGAGTATAGACTGGTAGAGGGAGATGTGGAGTATTCTGTGTCAATCTTTTTGAGTTAAGCAGCTATTTTACCTAATCTGGATCGTTCTCTTTTCCTGAGCTGGGAAACAAAGGATATTATTTGGCCCCGAAGATAAGCTTTGGAGGCGTCCCATAGAGTGCTAGAAGAGAAAGAAAATGCTAGATGCTAGATGATTGAAAGAAAAAATGTATTTCCGTTGTAAGAAAGTCTTGAAATTCATTGTCTGATAATAGATATGAAGGAAGTTGCCATCGTTTGGTGGGAGGTTTACATTGGGGTAGTTTAATGTCTACAGAAGTGGGGGCATGATCTGATATAACAATACTATGGTATTCGCAGGAGTTAGTTTATTATCAAGTAGGAAAAAGTCAATCCGTGAGTTAGTGTGGTGAACATGGGAAAAAAATGAGAAGGCTCTATTACTAGGGAACTTACATCGCCAAGGGTCAGATAAGCCCAGCTGGTCGGTCTGGAATTTCAAGGCTTTGGCTGCATTGGACAGTGAGAGAGGCTTAGATGATGACCTGTCAAGTTTAGCATCTTGGACTAAATTAAAGTCTCCCCCAATAACAATGTGGTGGGAGGGGGAGCGTGGAGAAGAAATTGGAAATAAATTTATCGTCATCCCAAGTTGGGGCATAAATACAGGCCAAGACTAGAGGAATGCCTTGTAACCTGCCTGAGACAATTACATAACGACCGTTGGGATCTGAGAGTATGTTAGCTGGCTCAAATGGGATATCTTTATGAATTAGAATAGCAGCCCTTCTCGCCCTCTCAGAATACCTTGAGTGGAATAGATGACCCACCCATGTCCTCTTTATACGACAGATTTCTGACGCACGAAGATGTGTTTCTTGTAGAAATATGATATCTCCTTTTAGGTGCTGAAGGTGTGAAACCAGTCGTAGATTCCTAGCATTTGATGTTGTCATTCTGCTCGCCTATTAGACAATGTTGGTTGACAAAGGATGTTGCTGTAGCCAAGCAGAGCATGCCCATAGAATAGGAAGGGAATAAGGGAGAGGGGGAAAGAGAGGAAAAGGGAGAAAGGAGAAAACAGGAAGGAAAAAAAAAAAACACACACACATACAAAAAAAACCCTGTCCCAACCCCAACCCACATATATATGTGTATGCACATACATACACAGACACATATACAAACACACACACACACACACACACACACAGCTTCAAAGCATCATTCCTCCAGATATTCCTTTTCACAGTTCATTTCATTCCCTAAAAACCCCTTATTGCTAATTCATACCCCATCAATAAAAAGATATTCCAGTGTGGTCAATCACTAACTACAAATCCATCCAACAAGTAATAAACAATGAAGAAGTTCCCAGAATGAGTACAGCCAGAGACTTTCTAATGAGGAGACACAGCACTCAAAAAATACTCGATAGAAATGCATGGGGCTAGTTTGTCACGCCAATATGGCCGTTGTCTACACATATCCCACCCCTTCCTCGGCAAAACGTCGACATGTGAATACATTGAGCCAATCATGTGGTGTGATGTGAATACATTGAGCCAATCATATGGTGTGTTGTGAAGACATCGTGCCAATCATGTGTTGTGATCTCGCCGCTGGAGCAAGATTGGTGTCGTGAAGCCTTGCGCACGCTCAGTTCGACCCAAAGACTGTGCCCGATGAGTGCCCATAAAACGTTGGTATATGGCCGCCGAGTGGAGGGACTTGCCTAAAAGGACTTTGGTACAGCTTGCAGAAAAATTCTACCCCCATCCACAAGGGGTGTAGTAAGCGTAACAGAACTAGGAAGCATGCCGGCCCAAGGTGAATACTATAAAAGTGTAGAGCTGAGCGGCAGATCAGTTAATGTGGCGGCGCGCTTGGAGAAGGTCGAATTCAACAGTTGCCCATATGCTACCCTTCAGTGGGAGACTATCCTCATTACATGGAATTGGATAATAGTAAACATTTGATGTACAGAAAAACAGAACTAACGAACTAATATGACATTTAACACTGAGTGATACTAAGCACACGACGGAAAAGAAAAAAGAAAACGTCAAATCCGTCGACCAAACTTCCAGCTTCAACAAAGTTAGCGCTAGCGGCTAAGTTCACTAGCCTACTAGCTTTAGCTTAGCAAGCTACTCAAGGTCAGAGCCATGGCCAGGGCCGGAAGAGTGGATCTGGTAATTGACCGCCCCGTTGCCTCATTCACGCTCTGCAAATTAACTTTACTGCCATCCCTTGCTGTGATCCTCAGTCTGGCTGGGTATAGAAGGCTAGGCTTGAGCCCTTGTTTATATAGCTCAGCCATCACCTCTTTGTAAAGACTGCGCTGTTCCAGGACCTCAGGATGTCATCGCCTATGTACGCAGGAGCTCGGAGAAGAACGTTGTAGGACGTCCACCCTCAATAGATTCAGGTAGGCCGATTATTCTAATGTTATTCCTGCGACTATGTGATTCAAGGTCAGCCGTTTTAGCCTTCAACTTGGCGTTGCTGTCTGCAAGCGCAGCACAGGTTGATTCGAGCCCCCGTATGCGTTCATCAAAGTCATCCATGGCAGAGTCAATACATGTAAGTCGTTGGTCATGATCAGTAACCTTAGCCTGTTCCCGATCTAGTTCTTGTAGGATGAGGAAATCGTACAATGTCACACTGGGTTGTTTTAAAACAATAAAAGGGGTTTTTAACAAAGTTATAGATGAAAAGTAGCGGGATCGTTCAGTTTTTGCGTCTACTCCATACGCGGCCAGAACCGGAACCTATAGACATCATTTTTATAAATAAATATATATAAAAAAATGAAGTCCATAAATCTATTGCTGACAATGAGATGCTACAATACTGTATGTTACAGCATATATTATTGTGAATTACAGTCAAAAAATCTTTCCATTTTCGAAGTGTTGCAGAATGAAAAACCACAGCTGTCTTTCCTGTCCTGTTTCACCATCAGAAAAAGAGTGTTTACAAGACCTGTTATAGAGCAGCATAAACAAGGCCTTTCACAGCCGACAGCAAACATTTACTGTATGTGTTTTACAAGGAATGGTGAAATATTGGTGTCAGTAAATATGGACACGGCAGATCCCCCTATGACTCAACGAAGTGGCTCGCCCCAAATTGTTTACTACTGTTTGTGCAATCTGTACAAGCCTTTCAATTTGAAGCTCTAAACTTTATGTGCCCTGTGACTGAACAGAGATACAGTGTGTGGTGTGTGGAACCATCTTCCCCACATCCACCTGCGTCACAACCATTCTTCGACCCAAGAAGAGCTTCTTGTGACTTTAGCATGACCTTGCCTTTCGACTGAAGTCATGCTTCACGCACTGAGGGAGACCAAGAGGGCATTGAGGATTTGAACAGCTCAGATCGAGAGGGTTAGACAGAAAGTGAGAGAGAGAAAGATAAAGAGAGAGAGCGAGAGAAAGAGAGCATGAGAGAGAGAGAGTGAGAAACCGAGAGACAGAGAGGGAGACGGGTCAAAATAAGAAAAGTGGGAGTGGGGAATAAGAAAAAGTAAAGGCTTAACTAGCGCCCCAGAGCAGTGTGCTAATCTCCTGTGATGTTAGCGCCGCGGACTGACGGAAGGGGAGGATTTCAAAATGTTGTCAGTTTTTAAGAGCCTAGTGTTTATGACAACCACAAGCAGAGCTTCTTAAAACCCCCTGGCTCTACACACACCCTGGCCCTTGGCTGCTCTCAGATGTAGAATGTTCCGGTTCCTTTGTCAGCCACTTGGCTTAGCGTGCGAGGAGACTGAGGAGACGTTGTGACAGCAAGAGGTCTAGATTTTTCCACCTCAAACAAATGTGAAATGTGTCTCCCAATCCTCTATATGGTAGACAGCGGGGAGAGGGGTTTCATGGGTAAGCTCACTATCACCTGGGTTTCAGAAGCGGTGGGGGAAAAAAGAAGCTCATATACAACAAAAAGAGAAGTCTTAAAGAATGAGGTAGGCAGGTGGCTAAGTCACCCTCAGCGTTTTGCTTTCTCAAAGTGACTGAGCCTGATGCTACACGGCGGCAAGTGGGGATTATTCTTGATCTAAACTGTGGAAGTGCTGAGAGCGACATTTTCTCTCCGTGGGAACCGTCGCTGTGTTGTTTAAATGCAAGACCTCCGAATGGAAAAGATGCTGTGAAAGAGATGTCGAGAAGGAGAGAAAGGAAGTGAGGGAGAGAAAGGGAGAGAGAAGGAGAGAGCGCACAGGAGTCTTATGACGGCCACCCGAGCCATGTGCGAGCTCATTTCTCTTCGAGCTAAGCAGGTTTGGCCTGGCAGCAGAAAACGGCTGCCCTAGCAACAGAGCTGAGATGAGGCAGAGAGAGTGACCTCAGGCCTCCCTCACAATAGCACAGCACACAGGACCCAGCCATCTCCATCCTGGGCATGAACGCACACAAACACACACACACACACACGCATACACATACACACATGCACACACACACACACACACACAGACACACACACACACACACACACACAAACCATGGTGAGAAAAAGAGTTGGAACTTGTTGGATGTTGTCTCAGAACACCACAGCTATGTCTGGTAGTAATATTCTTTAAGTTCCTCCATTAGTGTGTCTTTGGGGAAAGCCACATACTCAGAGGCAATGGGAGGGGTAGGGAGGCAGAGGAAGAGAATTCTGAGTGACAGACACTAGTGGATTATGGGCCTTCTTGCATGTCAAGCAGCATTACAGAGAAGAAAGCTGAAATCTTAAGTATTTCAAGTTTGCAATCTGCCCATTAGTGAATGTATACCCCAAATGAAGCTTATGACAGATTCTCAAAATCACTTTCAACAAGAAGATGACATGATTGGCATGGCAACAGGAATGGAATTCTGGTGTGTGTGGAAATAAATTGACTGTTTAGACAACTAAGATGTACACAGCATCAAAAAGTCATGGAATGAGATGATTTAAAAGACAAATAGCTCTTAGATTGTAGTACAGTGTATACAACATAGTACTGTATTATACATATTTCTATCTAATGTCTCTGACTATTGAAAATCTAAGAACCATTGCTTTTTGTAGTATCAATAGAAATCAAATTGGATCTATGATATCCTGCTTTTGAAAATGTCCTTCAGCTTGAAAAGATAAACATTTGTTGTCATATTGTGTCTCAAAACAGACATAGCTGTTTATTTTGTTAATGGCCAGTGCTACCCGCTCTCTCTATCTCTCCCTTGTGCCACCCGGGCTTGGCAAGGGAACACAAAACTTGAGCATGTTTGATATTCTCTCTGATTGTACCATAGGATACGACACGCTCCATGCCAAGAGGCTGTCTCTAGCCCACATCTCATCTGACGCTATTCACAGAGGAGGAGATCAGGTTCTCTTGCCATGCATCGCGCTGCGTATTGAACCGTTTGGAAAATGAATTATGAGTGCCGAGGTCTCAGAAGGCTGAGAATCACTGCCAACCTGCCTGTCACTAACCCCGAGTTGGACTAGTTTTTGCTAAGTGAACAAAGGACAAAAAGTTCTCTGACTTGTAAGTTCTCCTGGTCTCGATCTCGGTTATACCAGGCCATCTTATACAAGGTTCTAGGGCATGAGCTGAGTTATTCCAATGCGCTAACTGTTCCGCAGTGCTGAGAGGTTCTGCTTTCAAAGAAATGTTAATGTGCCATTCTTGGAAAGGCTTTCTTCACTCCTGCAATTTACTACATAATAACATGTACTTATATTCCTATGTCAAGTGTAATGTCAACACTCAAGTATGTTTAGAGCATATGAGTCAAGTGTACATTTCAAAAGTAAGTGGTATGTCTTTAGAGTTTCAGATTTGTGTGCCCTTGAGTTTGATCCGCACTCTTGTCCTTGCCCACAGTTGAGACTCTCTGGGTGTGCGTGTGTGTGAGCATACGTGCATGCCTGTGTGTGTGTGTGTGTGTGTGTCAGGTCTGTTTAGTCACGCACCCTTCATTTCATGGTAACAGATTGAAAGTCTCAGGCTCCTCATGGGAGGTCCAAAGCCATCCATCAGTGGCCCTCCGGACTGACAGGTGACTGCTCTCCCCCACCTCACCTGGCCTGGAAGGATGGCAGGGTGGCAGAAATGTTATTCATAACTGTCAGAGTCACCGCACTACCTGTCGCCCCGAAAGTTGCTCTCATATTTCCTCTTTGACAAATAACACGCAGAGCTAAAGTCCAATTTCACCTTTGTTAAAAGAGGTCTTTTTATTTAACACAGCAGTCATATTAGTCATATTCTATAATCATTTTCTTTTTGATGCTATCGATTGTGCCTTGCTGTGCTCTCTGACTGACATTGAAATATTGGTTTAACAGTGACAAATGATACATATATCTATTTATGATGAATGCACTTTTTTGTCATTGCTTAGAATATCCTCCTCTGGTTTGACATGAGCCAATCACACACACACGCACACACACACACATTACTGAAAGCTTGAAAAGAGGTTTTCTGTCCAAGTCTCATCAACTCGCCAGTCAAGGAAAAGAGCGAACTGCTGAACTGCGCTGTCAATAGGATGTGAGATAAATAATGCAGCTGTTTGCGCTGCTGCCTGCCGCGTCCTCTCCCATGCATGTGTAATTGAGCTGTGTTTTGGAGGGAGCCGCTGAACCCTAGCGGGGCCCCTGCTGGGAGCGGGGAGAACAGAGGGAAGCGGAGCAGATGTATGGAGCGCTATACGCAGGCACGCGGCTCCGCTCCCGTCACAAGCACACCAGAGATAGACATACAAAATACAAATGGGCCTGACAAACTGTCTACCTTCACACTCACACAGATGAGCACAATAGCATCTGCCCCTCTACCTTATTCCCTCTAAATGAGTTGCAAAAGATGTTTTTGATGTTGTAGTGGCGCTTCAGTACAGTGTAAATCCCATCAATATCTAACGTTGGTTGATAAACATGTTTATTTTCTCCAGTATTCTTCACAAACATTTCAGATTGTTGGGCTGACCAATAGGCTGACCAATAGACTGATCTGGAAAAAACTGAAATGAAAAATGACAACAGACTGTGAATATGCTAAAGAAGTCATGATTAAAGGCTGAGGATACTTTTTGTCTGAACTTCAGCTTCCTGTTATCATGCTCAGAATATCTAATGAACAACACACATTAGAAAGGTTGACATATAAAGAAGGTGCAAAAAGTTACCATGAAAATGTGACAAGCCAATTATAAGGCATGTATGCTTTCAGAGTTGGGAGAAAATTATAATCATTAGAACAGTTTTTTCTTCAAAAAAGCCATTAAAGGAAAATTCCGGTAAGACAACAATGTAAACATTATATTTTCAGTTTAGAGACAGGGTCGTTGTAAGAAACAGGGATCTTGTAAAAGAATACCTTGGTAACTTGTATCTAATGACTTGTTTGTTAACCAATACCTCAAATTGTGAAATTAGTCATATTTTACATCAAACAAATTATTTCCCCTTATATAAAAGCTTTGACAAGTATGTTATGTAACATTTGCATTGCTGAATTATAGAGTGAATACATCACTTTTATTTCTCTGCAAGGTAGTGGGAATTCAGCTAAGGTTATTTTAATGCTATTAATACCATATTTCATTTACATGCCAGAGAACAGAGTGGAATGTCATATCTATTTGGCTGCACTCGTGCACTATTTACAGTTGAAATGTCTCCTATACATTTCAAGTTAGTCTCTTCACACCCCATCACTCTCTTGGGACTTTACACTAACAGCAGTAGACAGACAGGGTCCCTCAAAGGCACTTGGCAGTAGCTAACACACACAATTGCCAAGCAAAGGTATTAGAGTGATAGCACCAGAGAGAATGACTGATTGTCCTGTGTTTATCAGATATTTGAGGGAATGGATTATTCTGACAGTACGGCAACTGTTTGCGAATGCCAAGAGTGAGAAAACTCATTCCACTGATTCCAGGCGATACAGGCTTCTGTGGTCAGACAAAACTCATGCTGACAATACATTAAATTAAAGATGGTGCACCTCTAAAACAAACGAAATGCCATTTTGTTGATGATTGTTGATATGCATCCAATCTTGTGCAAGAGAAGACAAAAAATGGAGCAATGTTCTTAGGCCTATTCAAAGGTAAAAATGTTATATTTGTTGTGCTACTATTGGTTTGGGGACTTTCCACAACAGCCAAACCTCTCTCTGCCCCATGAAACCTAACACGAGTCATTCATCTCAGAAGTGCACAAATTCAGACTCACTGCAAGGACTTTTAGAAGATATCTACTCAACTAAGAACACAATGTCCACATTACTTTGGCTTGTATTTAGCTTCAGAGAGAATGACATGACATTTTATCAAATGACAGCTATTTCAACAAAGCTAAACACTACCATATTGCCATAGTGAAACATCTGCTTTCCACCAAATGACCCATGATTGACTGAAGATGGTGAATTTGAAGCTATAAAGGAAATTGCTCCCCATGCTGTTGATTTTAACAGTCCGACATTAAAATACGGCAGGCCTGCCTTGGTCCTCTAGATGGGGCATGCTGAGAGGCAGGGTGGGGGGGAGGTCAGGGGCTGTAAGGCTAGAGTACAATCCACTTTAATTAATAACTGTATGGCTTTGGACACCGGCCCAGGATGCAGTGATCACAGCAGCACTCTGTCCCTCCGCACAGCCACAGACGCAGGCTGCGCTCCTTGTGTCAAAATTGATCTCCAGAGCTGATCCAAGCAGCTGTTAAGAAATTAACTTGACCCATGTGGGATTTTAATGTCTCCCTAATGCAAGGGGATGTAAAATTCTCAATAGCAGATCAGGGGACGTTTCCCTCCATGTCCTCTAAATTACCGCAGATTCATAAAATGTAGGATATTATTTTGAGGGTATGTCAACTATGTTAAGTCAGTTAAGTCAGTTTTATTTGTATAGCGCATTTAACATGCACAGAGTGCAACCCAAAGCGCTCCACATAAGACATTGTCATTGACACAGACTAACAAAGACAATAGCGGACGGAGCGGCGTAGTCGCCAGCGTACCCGTGACACCAAGACATAGAACTACATTTAAGAAATAACAAACGCAAAAGATGCCGGATGGAGCGGCATAGTCGCCAGCGTACCCGTGACACAAGACATACAACAAACAAATAAATAAATAAAATAAATAAAATTAGTCCAATTTCCAACCGGCTGAAAATGTCCAAGGGCAATGATGATGCCTCACGTGAAACTGCGCACAGCTGTGTCTCCACAACCGATGCAACGCCAACAAAGTTCTTTACGCTCACTGGCAGTCTGGAGATAACGTGAACGTTAGGCCTTGTCAGTCTGGAGATCACTGGAAGCATACCAGTCCGAAGTCGTGGGCGATCTTGTAGATCAGTGAGCGACCGGGCGGTCAACCCACGTGTTGGATTGTGAGTTTTAGGTGGAGATGGAGAAAACGGCACTTGCAGGAGAGGTTGGATGTAGCTTCTGTTAATGTCAATTATTTATTTTTCACCATATTCAAAAATAGCAACACTAATAAACAAAATACTTTTCCCTACCAAAAACAAAGATAGCACAAACAATGCATAGTCCAAAGTATCAGCATAACACATAACTTACTCTGCCTCACAACAGGAGAGTCCTTCACCTACTACGCACCCTTTGGGAACTGAGCTACCCCATTAAATAGCCCCAGCTATTACTGTCAAATGGGGATAATTGAGGCACACCATTGAGCTAGGGAAGTACTCACTAATACATAACAAAAAACAACATAACAATGATATAGAAAACAACAGAAAAGTATATAATGAACAAAACATATGTCTGTTATAAATATGTACCTAACCACAAGGCATAAAGAAACAAAACAACCAAAAGAATATCCTAAACACCCCTGTAGCATAATGCCCTGCTCCCTACCCCTGCAGAATGTTTAAAATAACCTGTCCCGGCGCGGAGCGCGCTTCCGCAATGGGACAGTGACAGAGGTCGGAGCGTCAGGAAGTGTTAACCAGATTATGGGCACTATACAGACGATATGACATGGCAAATGGACGACAAGCTAGTGGGTACCACACTATGTAATTGTTATTGACAAGAATGAAGTTGGTAATGACGTTGTAATGAGTGAATGAATGAATGAGCGGAATCGCAGCAAACCAAACAATTGGTTTACAGCGTGAACGAACGCCAAACCGGCGGCAAACACCCGACACCAACATAAATAAAAAACCCCGTACATCTCTTGTATAACACAAAGCCCACCGAACATGCAACAACACTTAACATCACAAACAAAACATTTTACATTCAAAGAGGGACGCAGTGGGGAACTGTGTGCGTGTGTGTGCGAACAAATGAGTCTCTTTCTCTCGTGTCTGCGCTTGCAGGGCAACGCGGATGAGGTAGTGAGAACGATAAAGTTCCGTTTCTCACAATCAGCAACAGCTTTTAACAGCGACAGTTTGTTGGTCCGTAATGCAGAGTTCTTCAACGTTAACGTTAAAGGAACCGTATGTAAGAAAAATATTTCAATTAATCATAAAATGGCCCTGATATGTCACTAGACATTAAGAAATATGTTCATTTCAAATACTTATATCACTGACAACAGTAGTCCGGGCCAGGATATTGTCATTTAAAAAGTGAAGTTGCAGCCCTCAACTGATGTTGATGTTGTGTTTTGTCATGTCATGTTGTGTTTTGGCCTGATGCACCACCCTCCACCTATCTACTAATCACGAAGTCAGTAGTGTTTCGCAATCAGGGTTGGCAACCTCGAGTCAGGGGGGAGGGGGAGGGGATACACCGCTCTTCAGTATTTTGAAAGTGATTGCAGTACCAGTTTTGGCCACAATCTTACATATGGTTCCTTTAACGTTAGTCTGCTCAATCCAGACTCCAGGCAGTTGGCATGGCAGCTCACAGGTCAGAAACAGCTCGGCGGCCTCTGCAGATCTTTCGCAGAGTAGCTCCAGCTGCTGTCCCGAGCATGTATGTGTGTGTGTGTGCGCGTGTATGTGTGTGTGTGTGTGTGTGTGTGTGTTATGCTCATCAAAACAAGACATGCTCAGTTGCTTTGCCTTCATGGGAGTCTCAGAGTGATCTCTTGCTGGTTGACCCACTGACCTCCCTCAACAGGGGGTTACTATGTGACTGCTGCTATTGGTTTACTGTATGTAAGCAAAGAAACATTCAATAATGTCTTGGGTGTTTTTATTCTCTGTACATTACAGTGATGTTCAATAAGAAACAATAGTTATTGACATGGTTGGCTAGGGACATTCATGCCTTCAATTTGAAATGTTTGTCCTTTGTCATGTGGCAGCATCTCCCTACTGAGCTATTATCATGGATTTGGTCTGCTATGTGTTGCACACTGTACACTGCCAGATGGGCTACTTACAGTGAAAGCCATCACCCTTCCTTTGCAAACACCAACACCAGCACAGCTTGCTTGCGTAAATGTTTGCTAACGTAGGTATTTTAGCAATGATTCTGGCAACATAATGCTGTAAAAGCTATTACATCCCTGCAGTGTGTTGTACCCATAGCACACCACAAAACATGATGAATTGCTTGGGTGATTATGAACTATCCTTCACATTACTGTTTACTATCAAAATGAACTTAAGGGCTTAAAGGAGAATTCCAGTGTGATATTGACCTAAAGTGTGTTGAAACATGATAGTGAGTGTGAACGTATGTCTCATAGCTCACCTCGGCTTGTCCCCTGCACTCAGAAATCTGCCGCTAGTTAGCCAATGCTACCAACAGTGTTTCGTTGTGGTGCCTCGGGCATCGGCCTAGCCATGCAAATAAATCACTGTTTTACACCATTTACGAGGCTCAAAGTAGCTCCATACTTCATTGGTAGACTTCCGAGGGCCTTGACAATTAAAACGAGACAAGGAGAACTTTGAAAAAGCACTGGTAGTTTATTTGCAAGACGATTTATACAGACAGTACCTTAAGGAATTTTACCGTTCAGCGGCATCTTGAATTTAGTCCGCGATCGAAGCGACGAAACGAATGAACAGGTATGATAAAGGATCAGATTCCAAAAATAATTCAGTGGAAAAGCATGGATTCAGTTTCTTCCAGTAGCAGCAACTGGAATCCATGCATTTCCACTGAATTCTTTTTTTCCAGTTGCTGCTACTGGAAGAAACTGAATCCATGCATTTCCACTGAATTATTTTTGGAATCTGATCCCTTATCATACCTGTTCATTCTTACTGTCGCTCGCCGACTTATCTTGACTAAATTCAAGATGGCTGCAAACGCTAAACTTTGTGAAGATACTGTCTGTATAAATCGCCTTGTAAGTAAACTACCAGTGCTTTTTCAAAGTTCTCAATGTCTCGTTTTTAAATGTCAGGGCCCTCGAAGTCTACCAATGAAGTGTGGAGATACATTGAGCCTCGTAAATGGGTGTAAAACAGTGATTTATTTGCATGGCTAGCCCGGATGCCGTCAAGCACCACTATTGAAAAAGCTGTTGGTAGCATCGGGCTAAATAGCCAGATTTTGGAGTGCAGGGGACAAGCCGAGATGGGCTATGAGACATACGTTCACACTCGGTATCATGTTTCAATACACTTTAGGTCAATATCACACCGGAATTCTCCTTTAACTAGTGAACCATAAATGGCTTACTAGCTAGGTGATGGCAGTAGGCTCACTAGTTAACTAGTTGATGCATCATTTGTCCAAACTAGTTAACTAGCGAGGTCATAAATGTATACTAGTAAACTAGTTCAAGACAAAATTCACACTAGTCAACTAGTGGCGCAGAATTCAAATTAGGAGGCGAGCCTTCTTAGTGTTTGAAAAATAGCGATTTTGACGCGACCATGTAGCCTACTAAACTAGTTTGACTCGGGTACGTTCGTAGCCTTTTTAAGTGACAAAATCAATGACTAAAGTTTAGCTGACGATATAACATCCTACTCCACTGTGACTTCGTTCGTGACACTCCTGTTAATAGGCTAAACTATTATTCACATTTGCTCAAAGATTTCATAAGTATAAGCCCTTTTCGCTCCCTACGTTGATGTATTCCAAGCTGCTTCGGGGGCGGGGACGTAGAAACCCATGCCTGGGTACGTAATCGCTACTTTGTGTAGCGCATGTGAGCACTTCCCCCCCCCCATTTCAACCTGAATATTGGTGGGGACATTTCAGTCGTAATTTGACATTGGTGTGGACATGTCCTTCGGTCCCCACGCAAATCTATACGCCCCTGTATTAATGTCACTCGTGTTTGCTACATTAGTGTTACCCAAGTAGTGCACCATCTGCATCGCCATGTTGCTTGACTGCTTGAAAAGCCTGAACCTCTTTCAAGCCATGTGGTCTAATGACACCACAAAAGGTATATGCCCAGAAACATCCTGAGCATCTCAAAAGCCTACATTTTATACTTAACAACACAGTAGTGCTTTTGAAGATAGAGTCACAAGCTGTCTGTTAGTTCAATGAATTGTTTCATGTAGTGCTTTTAAATGAGAAATGCTGTCTATTGCACTTTTAGTTAGATTTTAGAACAGCATGATTGCAGGATGTATGCGCTCCCTTGTGTGTGCAGACTAAGAGCAGAGAAGCCAGGGTGCGTATTAGAACACTGTCAGAGAAGATTTACCTCCCTCTGTTTAGCTTCCTCCAAATAGAAGCATGTGAGGCTAACCTGCCATGGTCACACGCTGTGGGAGCACTAAGCAGGCATTCCATGTCCATCGGCATCATCACTTGCCATAATCTCTCTCACGTTCAAGTTCACATTTTTGATGGCCTTGAATAAGCCATGTAAGATAAAGTTGAATGCAGGAGCAGAACTCAGACGCCACTTGTTCAAGAGATGAAGGGGGTGGTTTTCGTTTCATGGGTTTGTGTCCCTGGAGATATAGGACAGGGCAATTTCCAGTTCTTCCTCCTCCCTGCACAGTCAGCTATGCCACTGTTTTCTCATCATCGCTCCACGTGACGCACAAGATTGCAGACGCACTACCTCCATCTATTTGCATATTGATTTATTGAAGACAACTGTCAGTTAAGTGACAATAAATGAAATTGTGTTATAGGCATAGAGGGTATTATATCACTTCATCCAATGAGAGCTGGTCTGTGTTTCTCAGCTGTGCATGCACCAAGAGTATAGAAATATGCAGATGGTTATTAGTCTCAAACTAAATGGTGCCATCTGTCTTGCTGGGGAACATGTCAAATAATGTTCCAGATCTGCAGTTGTTGTTTGCAAAACACACAGGGAGATATTCAGGTTTGGAGTCCTGAGCGATTATAGCGTTTAGATACCCTGCTTTAGTGTGTGTGTGTGTGTGTGTGTGTGTGTGTGTGTGTGTGTGAGAGAGAGAGAGAGAGAGAAAGAGAGAGCAAGAGATGGGTGTATTATTTGTCATAGTCTTATACATTGCTGTACTAATCAGACACTTTTATTTACCCTGGGATTCTTTATTCCAAGATAAATAATTACTAACTAGGGAGGAAGAGCCCTGTTGCACCTGAATCACTGGTTGGGCAAAAGTAAACCTGTAAAGAAAACAGTGTAAACATACAGATACCAATGTTGCTAAATTATGCTAATAAGGTCTTCACACACAAAATACTCAAAGCTGTGTTGATCACTTCAATGCCCACACACATAGCCTCCATGCTGAGGCCCAATGAAAGAATATTTCACATCCAGACAGCATGAGTACCCCCAGAGGGAGGTGTATATCCCACACCAGACATCATAATTACCCTGGGGGCAGTTAATGCACCAGTCTTATCAAATTATTTACACTGGTGCAATGAATGCCAAATCCCAGGCATGCTTCCCACCCACGGGTCAATCATTGAGAAAGCTGTGTCATAGTCACTCGCCCACGAGGGAGGGGTAATCCAAGCAACTGTGTTCAGTCTCCCTGGAGGGTCACTTAATATCTCAATCAAATTAGCCACCCCAGATAGGGGCACAGGGAGGGGGGTTATGGTGTATATGCCACCCCTCTGGAAGGGACACTCGTCTATAATTTCCACTAGAGGCATTCACAGGCTAGCCTCTGCAATACTCCCCTGCGCTCCGTCCGACGCTTCACAGTGCTTTTGGCAGGGTCCATTTTCCACTCCTCGTGCCAACTACGGTAATACCAGGAGGAATAGCCAATTAAGGTGCCATATTGGGAGGCCCACGCATCACCTGCTAAAGTGTTGGAGTGCCAGTGATGGAGTCAGCCTGCTCGGACTGACTTATGTCATCTCACAAATATGCACAAGTGGGTTTGTGTGTATCGACCTCAAATGCAATAGGAATCAGACTCACTATATGGCTCTCCTGCACAAATCTTACCTACATTTGTTTAGATATTGATATGAATAAGATACAACCAAGCATATTCACATGTGGGGAATAGACAGATGGATTTGCCCTAAGGGTTCCATCACATTTCTCCACTCAACTCAGAAAAAAGATGTCTATTCTGAGTTGACCTGAATGAAATGGTGTTTCCAAGTCCGTTGGGGGTAGGTGAAGATAGGGAGGGGGATTATCTGTGCACACTTTAAATCATTTCATTTCATGGAAACCACCCGGCCAACGCCTCCCCAAAAACACACAATAACGTTAACAAGGCAATTGACAAGCACAATATGAGTGCTATTTTCAGCTTGTCACCCTGCTAATGTTAAACAATGCAATACTCAACATTTCGCTCCAGCACCTTCCCCATGTGGGCTCATTTATGCTCCCCACACATTTAATGCAGGAGATTGGATTTCCTAATACTCTCATCTCATTCAATGCCTCCTCATCTGAAGAGGAGGAGAGAGAGAGAGAGAGAGAGAGAGAGAGAGAGAGAGAGAGAGATAGGACAGACTGTTTAGATGAGTCCTCCATTCTGATCTGAAATATGCGGTAGCGAAATAAAATCCCCTTTCGCTGCTCTTAACAGACAGCATAAATTCCGGCATGACTGCTGTTTTTTTATCATATCAATTGCCCCACAATGGGCACAATTTCTCTGCCACGGATAGAAAACAGAAGCGGAGGACAGGAGCGAGAGGGAGAGGTGGGGAAGGAGGAGGTGGTGCTTTTATTGGCAAACGGAGTGCAGGTGGGGAGGAGAGAAGCTCTGAAGTGAAGTACACAAAGCCTGCTGTGGTGCGTCCCGTGTCTTCCTCTTGTGCTAATGCAACATCAGAAGGCATGAAAACAGACTTGAATTCCAGGAAATTTCCAAAAGAGATATAACACAATTACTAAAAGTGTCTAAAAGATACTTTTGTTCAAGTTAGAAATGCTAGCTTGTTAGCTGCAGTCAGCACTGTTCTGACAGTACATTGTATGTTGTATATAACTAGATGATGTCAGAGCTTTGCTGATTAGTTCCCTCCACACCTGGCTGCTAAGTGAATGGGAAACAGAATGAGGAATGAGAGCCCATTAAGTGTGAATGAGCTCCTTATCTGTGGCATTTAAATAGTTTCTGTCCTGATTGGTCGCAGATCCGACGTGAACAAAGCCATTAAGGAGCTGATTGCATGCCGCCATTTAACTGGATTAGGACTCATTTTGCTCCCAGACACCCGGTGCCCCTGTCCCACTCGTCAGTCTTCCCTCACTTTCTCTTCCCCAACTCTTTCATCCTCTCCTCATCCTCCTCCCCGTATCGCCTCCATGTTGTCAATCAGCACCCTGCCCAGGCTGGTCGGTGTGTCAGATTGAGAATAGTGGTGCAGTGCAGTCGGCCTAATTGTTTCTGTACACAACAGAGAGATAATGGCAGACATTAAGGGGAATGGATGTATAATGAGTCTATACAAAGAGCCATGGATAATTTTGTTTAATACGACGCATGCTAATTTCCCAAAGAGAAAAAAGTGCATAGTTTAAAAATTGAGAAAGTGAGAAAGATAGAATTGTTTTCATGTCTTAATTACCTCAGAATGCCAAATTGCTTCAAATCAGATAAGAGTGAGAAATAGGCAAGAAGAATTATAGGTTTTTAGATTGGCAGAGGGGAGATTCTTTCTGTTAATATGTATGTGTAGTGTGTGTGTGTGTGTGTGTGTGTGTGTGTGTGTGTGTTTGCAATGCAAGAGAGAGAGAGAGAGTTGGAATTGATGTAACAGTCTGAGTGCTCACTCAATTTTTACTAATTTACTGAAACAGGTCCAGACAAAAGCAGCCTCTGCTCAGAGGATAAGAACTAATCTGTGCTACAAGCTAATGGATGGCTTAAGTGTCTTCAGCCAATCAGAATCAAACACTTCATCCCATCCCAGCAATACAGTCATCAATGTTGAGATAAACTTATTTTACTACATCAACCATTTGATGAAAATGGCAGTATATCTGTTACATTGGGAGCAAAGTTAAAATAAAAGTTTGAAAAGAAATGCATTATTCTATTAAAAGTAGCAAATGTAAATAAATAGAGTGTGCATTTGTCGCAGCGTTTTGGCTTATTATCACTTTCCAGTGATGCTCAAAGGTTTATTTTAGATGAAAGTCATCTTTGCTATTTGTTTGTATTTTTTTTACCAAAAGTCTGGCCGTGCCAGAAATGGAAATAACATATTTTTATTGTTTACAGGTGCAAAACCAGCATCTTGTATAGCTCATTACTCCAATGAAAACAGCTGAACAATACATTCAGTTAATGAGCCACTGTGAAATAGTCTTTTGAATATATCACTGTCAAATCCCCCGAAAATGTTCATTGAATCTGTGATTTCACTGGATTGGAAAATACAAACATGAAACAATTTGCCAATGACTTGTGCAAAAAGGCAAGCCTATGAAACAGCACAATAAATGCAAATTGATCTTTTGAAGCATACTAATGAAAACCAAGTTGATGATTTATTGTCGAAATCATCTATTAATAATGCAACCTAATGTTCTCTCTCCTTCTCCCTGTGTATAAATAAAAGGCTTTCAGTGTGCATTTCTCTTTGCATTCTCGTTTATTTCTGACTGTGGAGCTGGCAGTTGGCGTTGATGTTGTTGTTGTTGTGTGTGTAGCACGAGCGTGGGTCTCCCCAAGGTTTTCTCTGGGCTGCGTGGGAAGGTGTGGATTGGTTCCACGGCGATGCTACCCACAGCCACGGGCTGGGACCCCACACCGCCTGCCGCCATCCAAGTGTCGAGCAGATGGTGCACTCAGCATGCCATGTTAGTGGCACCAGCTACCTGGCACGGGCCGCCTGGAGGTGGGGCCTACGCAGGGCCTGCTGGAGGAATCGCCGTCTTGTTTGAACCCGGCTGACTGGTGCGAGACGTGTTCTGGGTTGAGCAGAGGTCAACCCCCAAAACATGTGTTAATGATAATAAGAATTCCTTCATCAATGTTGGGCACAGTGAGGCTGCATATTAATGCATTTGATGTATGACAACAACAGAAAAACAGGTTTGATAATCAGTACAGTATATAATATGTGCATGTACTATGCAGACTGCTTGCCCAGACACATTGGGTATTATGAAACAAAATGTAAAGTAACAATACAAATCATCCCTCAGAGCTCTGTTGGCTCCACCTTATGCAAATATGGTAGTGTTATGTAGTCATATTCTTTGACCAGAAGCACTCCAACCACCAAATAGACAACTTCATGCATAACAACAAATATATGCAGACATGGCCTTGCTAGGACAGACATTATGCCATGACCTTGTCACAAGGGCTGAGTCAAATGAAATCATACTGCAGCAATCATTGTAGCATCGCCTGCCATTACATTTGCATTCAGGATCTTCTGTACGGTAGAAAACTCAATGTGTTAATGACAAAAGGGGAAAATAATAATGTCCGTAAAAAATGAATGGAAATGAAACAAAAAAGCCTCACTACTGTTTGCCCAGACAAAAGGACCTGACTATTTGTGTGGGTGTGTGTGTGTGTGTGTGTGTCTGTCTGTCTGTCTGTGTGCGTGTGAATGAGAGTGTCGATGCACACAAAGCAGCTGGGTGAGCACTAGAGGGAAAGGCCCCCAGTTAACTCACGCTGTGTCAGAGATGAGGAGGAGGTAGCCGGTAATAGAGTTGGCTGGGGAGATGCTCCCTTGTTTTTTAATACCGCAGCTCATTCATGAGCACCGTCCAGCCACTCACACCTCCCCAGGGCAAGGCAGAGCCCAGCGACCCTTCCTGGCCGCGCCAGGTGGTCTACGGCAGGGAGAGGAGAGGAGCTGGCAGGCAGACTGCACAGGGGCTGGGATCTGTAGAAGGATTGTTTTGCTGCGTTGCTGTAAGGAGTGACTGGAGACGTAAACAAGCAGAGAGAGGAGAAATGAGCACTGGAGATGCCAAGCTGTATCCACCCCAAGGTGGTGCTATGCCATTAATAATGTGGCGTAATGTGTGTGTGTGTGTGTGTGTGTTGAGAGAAAGCCGTAGCTGGAGCACCCAAACAATATTCTTCACTTTCAATGGCAGCGAGGAATCAGCTTGACCTTCATCACTTACACAACAAAAGACATATCATCAAATGTTTCCCAAAAGCTCCTAGGAACTGGTATGAGTGTTGGTCATTTTGATCAACCCACTTGGCCTTACAAAACCACAAGCACATGCACAAACAGGGTCTAAGATGCTGTGTGTGTGAGGCTTACCTGTCATGGTGCGTCAGAGCGCACGTTCCCCACAGAGGGCAGCATGCCCATGGTTCAGTGCTGAGCATTTACGGAACAGACTGTGAGCACAAAGCAGGGATTCATGTCCACCCGTATTGTCATTTCTCGTCATCATTTCTCTGAAGTGGACATTTCTAAAGCAACATGATTGTAAGCATCGGAGGATCAATGGGCAGATCTGATGGACATCTGAGTGTGCCTGCACCAAGGTGCTGTCACACTAAGAATAATGGATTTCATTATTGCTAATGTTTTTTAGAAAAAGAGAAAACAAAGTGGTCCTATGTATGAGTGTGCAAAGTTGACAAAAAATATCAATATTTTTGATAGACAATAATTTGCATCCTTAATAAATTATTTGAACACGTCTCATATTATACTAGTATCTCACCCACACTAATAGGATATAGATTGGTACTTATTAATGATTCTCAATTATTTACTTCATAATGAAGCGTTTATGTAAAATAAATAGGGAAAACAATTAATCACCAATGCAAGTATTAGCCAAGGGTTCAGCTCCCTCTGAATTTCAGAAGCTATACGCGTGACACTGAGCATGCCCACAGGTTATAAGAGCACCTAAAAGGTTCATGTAATGTGGCCTCGTCCTCCTAACCATCATATGCCATGATGGTGTTTTGTCCTCCTAATCATGTTACTCATATGCCATGATGGTGTTTTGTCCTCTTAACCATATTACTCATATGCCATGATGGCGTTTTGTCAATATATATCCCAAACCCTACAATGTCAGTACACAAATGTCATGTAACAAAATATATTTTCCCACAGAGAGAGTACTTTTAAAGTTTACACTCAGATTGAGGAGGGAGAAGTACATTATTTTGGGTAGTTTATCAAGCATCTGTGATAAATTTGTCATTTGACATTTACAAATGTCATGCAGAGGGCTGTATTCAGAAGGAGATTGTAGGTGTGCATGGGTTTGTGCATTTGTGTGTGTGTGTGTGTGTGTCTGTGCATGGATGTGCATTTGTGTATGTGAGCGTGTGTGTGTGTGTGTGTGTGTGTGTGTGTGTGTGTGTGTGTGTGTGTGTTTCTGCAGTCATACAAATGTGATGACCAGATGGAGTTCACTCAAAATGCCATATGAATGTTTGATTGCAGCTCGTCAAACCTTCTGAATGGCTGCTGAGATGCTCCCGTGTTTTATCGGTCTGACACAGGGAGAATGCCAATAGGCATTATCCATACATCTAAACCCACAGACTGAGCTGTGTGTGTGTGTGTGTGTGTGTGTGTGTGTGTGTGTGTGTGTGTGTGTGTGTGTGTGTGTGTAAAAAACAACACAGAATTTTGAGAGAGAGAGAGAGAGCAGAGTTGGGAGTGTACAGCCCACAAAAGTAACCCTCTGACAGTTATGTCTCATATGATGAGTTGTGTGTCATCAGAGACAGAGGAAACCGCACTATTATGCAGCTGTGTTTGCATTAGTCACAAATCCACATATTCCCCCGCCAATGGAACAAATGTGTGCGGTACACTGGAGAAATGGCTGTTTGTGTGCATATAGAGTGGAGGTTATGCGTGTGGGGTGGGCTGCGCAGGAAATATGGCACTGCGTGTGAGGCCTGACTGGCCGCAGGGATTAGCATAGTGTGGACTGGGATGACACATGATGAACAATGCTGCGTGGTATTTGCCCCTAATGAGACGATGTGTCATGAGGGCAGATGCGGGGAATGGGCAGCTCTTCCTTATAAAATCTCATGAAGAAGTGGTTAGGAGGGGGTAGGAGAGGTGGTGAGGAGGTAGAAGAGGTGGTGAGGAGGTAGAAGAGGTGGTGAGGGGGTAGAAGAGGTGGTGAGGGGGTAGGAGAGGTGGTGAGGGGATAGGAGAGGTGGTGAGGGGGTAGAAGAGGCACACAGGGAGGGGCCACCAGGAACACAGAGTCTTCAGTAGGTGTCCAGAAATGTAAGCAAGCATAAGATTTGTGCGTGCGTTCGTGCGATAGTTGAGAGGATATTTGTCGGCATTCGGAGTGATGTGAGGATGTAATAATGTGCTGAGTGGACAAGCCGGCCAGCATCCAACAACAGGAGATGGGGAGCGAGCCCAGATGAGACATGGAGGAGAGATCATGGCGGAGGAGGAGCGATAGGAAAGCTCCCGCGCGCCCCGTTACGGCTCAGGGAATATCCGACCCAACTGAAAACCACGATAGGATGTTAATGCGACAGATAGCCACCACGAGCTGCTGTGGAGTTGTGAGGTTATTGTTGGGCAAACATGGCACTAAAGGGAGGGATTGTAGCGCAGAGTCAGTCGGAAGAGGCAGGTGAGTCCATTTAGCCACACTGGATGATCCATGACTCAATTAGTGGGTAGATATGAGTTTAATTCCACACGTAGAGGCCACAGTGGACATGTTGAAGCAGAGCTGGGTGGGTGGTTGGGGAGAGCTAGTGCACTAAAGAGAGGAAGAGGGGCAAGGGCGGGAACAGAGGGTTCAGAATGGAGTCGCCTGGGTCGTCATGAATGAATAAATTAGCATTCGTAAGTACAGGAAGTGTCTTCATGAGTAAAGGATGTCTGTTTATACCACATGACGTATCTGCAGACAGTTTTTGGATTTTAAGCCAAATTGAAAATTCATGGTTTGGTACACAATTAAAGGTTTTTCCTAGCGTGTGTGGCGATGCCGTGAATGCATCTGAAATGTGATCTCTTGCATAATCTTTGTGATCAACACCCTTTGCTAACAGCCATGCCCGTATTGTGCTCTCAGCTGTAAAAGGTCAAATAATGGGTTAGTTCAGTGGCCAGATTCCGCTAACCTTTGGGTCTGGATAATTGCTCATCATTAAAGACGCAGCGCTTTCGCAGCACAAGTCGGGCGAACATGTTAGTATTCCGAACCACAGTCGGGGGTCAGGAGCCAGTTCACCACACAGGCTGCATACAGTTCAAAAGGTTTGCCTGACAGCCTAGTGCACAATCAATGTCTAATTAATGCAATTTAAACAAACATATATATATATATATATATATATATATATATGGAGTGGCGTCTCGGCCTTGCTCGGGAAGCTGTGTTTTTAGCCTAGTTGGCCTAAGGAGATGCGCTGAACAAGCATCCCAGAGAGGTTCTGTCTGCGCAGCCTCACGCCAGAGGGAGCATGTTCAAATGATGCTGCTTCATATTCTCATACATATCAAAATAATGCAAATAATGCAGGGTTACAAATGAAAGATTTACCCGCTAAGAGTCAGGACTGTCCTCTTGAACATGATATTACTCAAGTCAAGTCATTTTATTCATATAGCATATTAAAGAACAGAACTTGACCTAAAATGAGGCAAACAAGTAGATACTATATCAGTAGAAGGGGCAACGATTTAAAACTGGCAATAGTGGGGCAGGACTTAATGTGTGGCGGAATCATAATAGTGCTATTATCGTTTACCATGCATCAATGGCAACGCCCTCTTTAATACAGTACACTAAAGATTTTTTATTTATTCTTTATTATTTAAATGTTAAACATTCTCCAGTGAAGCAAGGTAAAGTGCTATAGAAATAGAGCATCTTTGTTCCATGTCAGTTGAAGTGTCATTGCTAAATAATTTATTTGCACATTGTGAGGTAATGAAAAATCAAACCAGATATATCTGTTCTGCTACCTCAACTAGTAAGGCAAGTTGTTTGTCTGGTTGTGCCATTTTTAGTCTCGAGTGTGTTTTTACTATTCTCTGGGGTGTGTGTTGTTTTGGCTACATCTCTTAAATTAGTGTCAGACTGACGTTCACACTTACGTGGAAACGTGTATTCAGCACCACATTTCTTCCCCCAAGAAAACATCATTTAAAAGGACCCTCAATAGAATGTAAAACTAGACCAGTTTGCTTCCGGTAATTGATACCAGTGCACATCAGACAAAGAAGTGCAATTCACATATCTTCCACTTTCCATATTTGGAGTATGATTTTGAAGATAAAATGTCAGTTTGACTTTAAGGTTATTGTAAAGCTGACCTTATTGTGAACTACCACACACTTGGTACACTGTGCACATCTGGTCAATCAATGTTGATGTATTCTCATCTAGGTGTCCACAATGGCATCTGGACATCCACCTGTTCCCCTGATCTTGTTTTCATCTGAGCACGAACAGAATTGTTCAGAACTGTTGCATGTCTGTGAGACCTGAAGCTGTGATTGAATCTGAGGATGAGACCCAAGCAGTGGTCCTGCAAAGAAACTAACTGGTGAAGGCTCCCTGGATCTCCATTTCCCATTCGCTCCCGTTGTGTGGAGAGGCCAAAATCCATCCATTTTTAATAGCCCCAGATCAATTATTAAATCCTGCGATCTTATCCTCTGCTCTGGTGTGAAACATCTAATAGGACGGGACACATCTCCCTTCCTCTCTCTTTCTCCCTCTCCCTCCCTCCCACTCTCCCTTTCTATCTCTTCCACCCCCCCTCTCCCTCTCTCTCTCTCTCTCTTCCCCTTCCTCTTCCTCTTTTCATTTCGCTTGGTCTTGCGGCGAGGAGAGATTAGAGATGCTCTGCTTCCAGTCTCCGTCACACTGCCTCCAGCCCTGTGCGCTCTCTGCCTTTATGCCATTTCTGTGGCAGAAAGACATGATTGTGACCACCCCATGGGTCTTCCCTGCACTCTATGTCTAAAATGAGTTGGGCTGGTGCAAGTGGGGTAGACGCACAGTTCTGAGCATCAATGCTTTCATTAGACCACATGCAGGACAGAAAGGAACTACTACGAGACCAAGTTGTTTTGTCCCTGAATCAAAGAATTGCAGAAATGGAAATTGTATTGGTTACACTTCAGTTGAAGTGTACTTACAAAAATGTGATAACAGTTATACACACTGTTTTTGTTGTAGATATAGGGCATATCTAAATGGCATTGTTTTGGCACAGACAGATGCTCAATTCATGGGTAAACTGAATGTGGGATGATTAAGTATAAGTATATATACTCTTTTGATCCCGTGAGGGAAATTTACTATTATTTATTTATTTAATGATTATGATTTAATGATTATTTATTGAATTTATTTAACGATTACATGTATGTAATATATTCCTAAAACAGTGTTGATTATTCTTTAATGCGGCTAGCCATTTCTACATAAGGTGTTTATTTTACACAAATTAACAGCATAAATGTTATTTCATGCTTATTAATGTGTTATAAAAACTTTGACCTGTGAAAATGTGCATTTGCAATTTCGGTGTCATATATTCACATTGTGCTTAAGCATCTCACTGACCTTCCCTATGATGGCATTTCTACTGAAGGAAAATGTTTAAAGTCCCATGGGGACCTTGAATTCAGTGACCTTCCATCACTCTCCTTTCACTCATTCCTATCAGCTTTTTTGATAGGTGGATTGGGAACCCACTGTTACGCTCTTTTCAAGATTTAACTCTGTCACTCTGTGTGTGTGTGTTTGAATGCATGCACTTTATCATACACACACACACACACACACACACACACACACATGCACATGCACACACACACACACACACACACACATAAAACATAAAATGCATAAAGGCACACATACATCTCACTAAAGAACAAAATGTGCACTTTATGATATAAAAGTTCTAGAGGTCTCCAGAGCTTTCAAGTCAGGGGACACTGGGAGGTACTCTTCAGTAAATGCCATGCTGCTCTTCCAGGAATCTTCCAGTTATATGAATGAGAGAGAGAAATGTGACATACTGCAAGATGTATCTGTTGTGGATTGTGGATACTGGTATTAGGTGGGGTGAAGAGGGCTGCTATAAGTTGCCAAGCAACAGCCGTAGGCTTTAAAAAAGAAAGATGGAAAAAAGTCAGAAGCAAAAAAAAAAAAAAACAGAGCCAACAATCCCAATGTTGTCCCCCGCTGTTCCACCACTTAACTCTAATGAGAGGGGAAGAGTGAGAGAGGGGTGGGCACTGGCAGACAAAAATGACGCCGATCAAATAAACACACTTCAATTACCTTTTCAAAGTAAGCAAAAATCAGGGGTTAACAGAGATTTAAGCACATATTAGTAAACAATTAGCATTGAAAATCCATTAAATAGATTTAGATGGCTCTGTCTGTTAAGCCAGAATGTTGGTGTCAGAAGATAGCTTTTCCACCTAGGAGTGTGGATAGCCACACATAATATGCTATAGGTGCTTGTAACCATCCAAGCACTGAGGAGACACCCAGGGATGTCTACATGATACTGCCAATGGTATTCATGATTAATGTTTGTTTGATCCCCTCAACCATGCTCGAGAGCAAGTGACCAATCCTTGTGCAGTCCTCCATAAATAATCAGTAAGATGAAAGCGGGGGGGGGGCAGCTGTAGTGTTGGCATCTCATACCACAAACGGGCTCAGTGCCCATAGGGGCCCAGGTCCAACCTGAGATAAATTCCCAAACCCACTGCCCATCTCTCCCACGCCATCTCCTGTTGTCTGTTCACTGTCCTGTCTAATAAAGGCTAAAATGTAACTTTTTTTTTTAAAGAGATGAAAGCAGAAGAAATGCATTAGGCTCAGCAGCACACAAAGAGTGAAGCTGGTTTCCACTGGTTTTGAAGTCACCAGTAAGGCATCAGCTTCAAAAGAACACGTATGAGGTAGTGTGATATTTTGGATCAATCCAATATTTATGCTGCATGAAATGACCATCATGAGTTCAAAAATAACATTGATTCCTCTTAGACAGCTCAGGGTGAAATGAACTGATAAAAGTAAAGTATTGTCGTATCTGAGGGGCCTGACAAGAAACAGTGAGAATGTGAAGCCAAATCCTTTCTTAAATATTTTATGCTGAGAACTACAAAGGTTACAGCAGTTAAGATTAGGAGGGATTCCCAAAACTAGGAGCTGTGGAGTACTGCACTCTTAGACATACAAATGAGCTACCGTCAACCCGAGATACGTTATGTGAGCATGCTCATAACATGAAGTTTACTCGGATTTCTTTTACCTCAGCAACCCCTTCCTGGTCCATCCCAAAGTAGAAAGAGGATGAGGTTTATAGACATGCATGTTTGCAGTTTTGTATTTTTCCCTGTGTTTATTCCATCAATTTGACTACATTGAGGTCAACAAAATGTATGCATCAGTTTGTGGAATTCCAACACACTGTCATTTGAAGTTGGACAAAGGGTGCTATGGGTCACTGAGCCACTCACTCAGCCACTTTATGGGCCACTGAGGAAGATGTGTTATGGAGGAAGATGAAGCTGCCTCAGGAAGCAGGGGAAAGACAGATAGGTAGATCAAATATACATGTTCTTGTTTGTGTCTGTCTATGCACTTAGCCTGATGGATTTGAGTCCTTATTAGATGGAGGCCAGAATATAACTGTTCCATGGATCATGTGCCACTACAGCTTTTATTTCGGATGATGGTTATGATGGCTGTGGACTAAATGCAATTTGTTTGTTTACAGTGACAACAGAAAATAACACAGACAGCAAATACATGGTGTAATACAATACCCCCAGCTGCGTGCACCACACGATTAAGTAAAATGGCTCATAACAAAGAACACCATCCATAATTGGTTCCATACAATTGACCATATAGGAGGCCGTTCTTAACAATCCCTCACCCCCACACAAAGTGTTATACACACAACAAAAGAAGAAGGAAAAAAAGTTTTGTTCACCATGTGGCACAGCACCCAAAACTAAAATACAAGCCTCTGTTTCACTATAACCCTGCTCACAACAATCCTTCCCTCATAGTCTTTTTTTATTACAAAGATGCTTTACAAGACACCGTGGTTATGCCTTAAATACGGAATCAGGACTACACCCCTCTCTTCCTCTCTCTCTCTTCCTCCTTCACTCTTTCTCTCTTTTCATAGCACAGCCTCAGACCTCATTACCACCAGTAGCTGGCAGTGGGTGGCTTTAGCGTTCAAATGATTTATTTTTGTAATAAATACCCTCTCACCTTCACTCAGCTCCCAGAACACACCGCTACCGACTGGAACAGTTTCACAGAGGTGACTTTGATTCGAAGGCTGTTAATGTTTTAAAGCCCCTGCATGACTTCCACCATCTCCTTTTCCATTAGAGAGGATCGTCTCAGGCCTGGGATATCGAGCTTGCCTAAAGTACATGCGTCAGTGGCAGACATCTTGTGTCTGCCATACCAATGAGGCGTTTCTCCATCAATGGTTTGTTTGGTTTGGTTGCGTTGACCTTCACTGCTCCGAGATCTATGAAAAGGGAGTTTTTAAACCAGGCCTCAGCCACCATAGGTTTACTCTGTTGGTTTAAGGCCAATGCTCCATAAAATTGTTCCTGAATTCAGGAACATCACACATAGACCTTCTCTGAACAACCGGCAGTGCCTTCTATGGGGTGAAATGATGTTGCGCTTGAGACTAAAGATGTTGTGCTTGAGACTACTATTTTTTGAGAGTCCACAGCATTATCATTATTTTAATAGAGTATCATAGTATTATTTATTTGATTTTCTAAATGATCAAAAATATGTATGAAACACATATTATTGTACTTTTGATTCTTAACCCTAAACCTATTCTCAAAAGCACCTCTTTGAATGTAACAAGATGTATGTCTTAACTTGTAATAGCCTGTACCTCTTAACATGTAATAACAATATGTAATTGCAGTGATGTAGTACTCGAGTCCGGTCTCGAGACCGATTTCTGCTTTCTCGGACTCGACTCGGACTTGTTCCTTCAAAGACTCGATCTTGACTCGGTCTCGGACCACAGTGGGAGGAGAAGGACTCGTAATTTCAAACCGAGTCCTCGAGACCAACAAATTTTTTTATGTTCATATAAAAAAAAAATCAAAATGAAATTTCACGGCGGCCACGTCTTTGCCCCTTGTTGGCCTTGGTGCCAACAAGGGTAATTAAATGTAATCATAACATCTACATAAGGTGCTACACCCATCTCCCTACCCATTCATCTTGGTGGAATACTTCACGAACCCTTCGTTCAACACGACAAACCATATATCAGAATAAACAGCAGACCTTACCGAACACAAAGGTGTAAAGCAGTCCCCTGTACAGTAAGCCGTTCCAGAGTATTCCGGTTAAATTAAAAATGTAATCTGCAGCAAGGTCTACATTCATGCCTCCAACTTTGGTCTTTAGGTTTCAAAATGTGTTTAAATCGTTTGTGATTTCATAATAGGCCAAATACAAAATAAATGTTAAAAAATATTGCCTAGATATAGGTAAATATTAAAATCAGAGGATATACAGCTGAGTAAGAGTTTGTGAAAGGAGTCTTAATGATCAAAAAATGCTAAGCATGCATCTAGGTTGCATCAGTTTCTTAAAGCTAAGCTGTGCTTAAATTGTTCAATACATCATTCCATAACAGGCCAAATATAAAATAAATATAAATATTAAATATAGCCTAGACATCTAAATATTAGATGATTTACAGTTATATGTAATATGTCATGTTTCATGTTTTTGTAATGTTTCATACAGTGATTCAGGTCTACTGCTGTGAATAGGCTAAATACAACTTTGATTATTTTTATAGCCTACTACTGTATAGTTAACTTTGGCCTTGGTGCCCTGAAATGTGGCCTTTGTGCCCCCCACCAAATATGCCCAACTGAAGGCCAAGTGGCCTTGCCCCTAAAATGGTGAAATTCCAAGCCTGGGCCTAACTGTTGATTATTAATTGGGGTGATATTAAATCATGAATATGAAAACTGACATGTTTTTATGGTCTTGGTCTCGACTCCTAAAAGACTCGGCCTTGACTTGGACTCGACTGTATTTGAAAACCAACGGACTCGGTCTCGACCCTTCAAAGACTCGGTCTTGTCTCGGACTCGGCATAGGCGGTCTCGTCCCCATCACTATGTAATTGTACAGAAATCAAAGTCGCAGTTGCATAACAGTCTACCTCGGAGACTTTAGAACCCCCTAGAGCAAACATTCAAGAAGAAAATCCAACAACAGTATCGAGTACCAGTACATCGAGACATGTTTGCAGTATAGTCTGTTGCACGTTTCTGTAGACATTTCTGTAGACACACTATGTGAATAAATCAAATGGCCCATAACATAGCAGCATTGTGGCTGAGTGAGGTATACAATCTCAGATTTACAATCTGCTAAACCAAGTCACACCACAATCCATGAAATGTTGATGGGTAACCCTTTCATTAATGCACAGAAAACAGTACAAATGATTCATTTAATTTCATAATGTCCTCTAAAAGTTGTATAAAATAAATTCCATGAGTCAGGGAATGCATTTGGTGTCATTAATAGGCACATCAATTATGAATTAGGAATCAATTTCATGCAACTTTCAATCAACATAATTATGTCCCTGATTCAGCCTCACACTAGCGTGTACCAAAGTTTAAGTGTACTTTGTTACTCTGGACAAACTATTTTCTGCATGTAAGTCATGACACAAAATGTGTTTTGCCACCTTCACCAAAAGTACAGACATTAGTGCACAAAATGAGACATCCATTTTGTTTTTTTTAGTGACTAGCTGAAAATTGTGTCCTGTCTCCAGAAAGTAGGCTGTGACAAATGGCACCATCAAATTATGTGTCCCTCTATGTTCAGTTTGTCCTGGGTGTGTGTGCTCTATGTGTGTTGTGTGTGTGCTCTGTGTTATGTGTGTGTGCTCTATGTGTGTTGTGTGTGTGCTCTGTGTTATGTGTGTGTGCTCTATGTGTGTGTGTGTGTCATGTGCTCTATGTGTGTTGTGTGTGTCTGTGTGTCCTGTGCTCTATGTACTGTATGTTGTGTGTGTGTGTGTGTGCTCTATGTGTGTTGTGTTGTGTGTGTGTGTGTGTAAGTGTGTGTGTGTGTGTGCTCTATGTGTGTTGTGTGTGTGTGTGTCTGTCCTGTGCTCTGTGTGTTGTGTGTCTGTGTGTGTGTGCTCTATGTGTGTTGTGTGTGTGTGTCCTGTGCTCTATATGTGTCTGTGTGTGTGTGTGTTCTGTGCTCTATGTGTGTCTGTGTGTCAGTGTGTGTGTTCTGTGCTCTACATGTATGTGTGTTGTCTCTGTGTGTGTGTGTGTGTGTGTGTATGGAGTGGGGAAGTTTGCTGCGTATGCCTGGATGGGTGGAGTGTGTATGTGTCTGTTGTTTGCCATCTCCTCCGTCCTACCTTCCTTCGCCCGTCCATCTTAACTCCGTAGCACAGCCGAACAGTACCTTTGGGACAGGTTCTCTGGGTTGACCTTTACTCCTCTTGCCATGGAGGCGTGTTATTACAACAACAGCATGCCCCCCATGTGTTGGTGATAAAATGAGAAGGAGCCGTGCTCACACCACTTATCTGGGCCAAAGTTTTTGAGGAATTAGAAACTCAGGAATAACTGCAGAGAAATGAGGAGATAAGGGCCCCTGGCTTTGAACACTAATCCCTAAATTATGCAGATACTCCTGAATCCAAAGTAAATGCGGGATTTTCCAGCAAAGTAGTCCAATTAGATCCATTCAGTGTTGTTATTTCTCCTAATCCAAATATTTTTTTCCTGAGTGCGGTTTACAATGCAGGTAATGACAGGGATGAGAAACTATCATCACGCTCACAACTGAGAGTTTTTAATATTCATGGGGGGGGGGGGTAGTCAGAGATGTCTTTCCCATTGAATACCAATGCTTTAGCCAGGACTGCAGATCAGCAGAAGGGAAAATTACCATTTATTTCCCTGAAGTAATACCCTTTGTCGTTACGTAAGGATGATTGAAAAACTCCACTGAACTGGTATCAGCACTGCTTATCATGATAAACTGTTTACTGGAGATGAGGTGAGAAAAAAAAAACAGAAAGCATGCTGGGATCTCGGGGGGCTATGAGCAGAATGTTAAAGCGGTGACATTTCTGGGCCATACTGTAAACCCCATTCAATGTTTATCCATCTCCCCGAGTCCCTGTTCTCTCTCTGCTGCAGCCTGCCTGGTGCTTTGATCCCCATGTAAAGTGAACCTGGCTCACCTCTCCGTTTCACGGCTTGGTAAACCCGCCGGCCCCTCGTACTCGCCGTGGCATCGCATTAACTCTCCATCTCCTGCCCGCCAGGCCGCTCCGACAGGACGGCCGCAGAGGTGCGCGGGGTTAAGCATTATGGCTGTGTGCTCGGGGTGATGATGGTGGCTCAACCCGCAGCACCGTGGAATGGTAATCTCTCTCCCCACCCGCAGGCCACCATGGAAAGAGAGGGAGGGGAAGTAGGAGTTCAGTAGTCTGCCTGTTTGTGCTCTTGCCTTTGTCTCTCCTGACTCTTTGTTCAGTATTCATGAAGTGAATTGATTTGGCCAGGAAGCATGTGAGCATGTGACAGTAGGTAGCAATGTGGTCTCTAAAGAAGTGTGATTGTCTAGTCTCCATACAGTAGATGTGTGTGCGTATGTGTGTGTGTGTGTGTGTGCATACATGCGTGTGTGTGTATGTGTGTGTGTCTGTGTGTGTTTATTTGTGTCTCTCTCTCTCTCTCTGTGTGTGTGTGTGTGTGTGTGTGTGTGTGTGTGTGTATACACATTAGTTTATGTGCTTCTGTATCTCTGCGTGTCTATCACCCTTGAGCTTCATGTTTTACTATTTTTTTAAATCTACAATGACATGTTCAATGCCAGTAGAGTTAAAACCAGGCCAGCTCCGACAGTGATCTGATTGCTGGATATATGATGTATCTGCATCAAGCAGCTACTTTCAGACCATCAATCATCCCGACCTGGACCTGCGCTGTTTCCATCCCAAAAGGACAGAGCAAAAGATCTATGAGTCTGATAGTGACTGACAAAGACAGAGCTCACAGGCCCTGAGCTGGACAATAACGAAAGTTTAATGAAAAGATGAAAAACGGAACCAGATGGAACAGTCACCTCTTGCACCCATGTATTATGGAGTAATCCTGAGGGTGATGGATAAATTTGTGCAACATGTTTAGCACAGGTTTTGTGTGTATGTTTGTGTGTGTCAGTGTGTGTGTGTGTGTGTGTGTGTGTGTGTGTGTGTGTGTCACTGTACAGTATGCATGTATGTGGGACTAAGAAGCGACAAGTAATTCCCCGAAATAAGATTTACATTGATGCATAGACTGACTCGCTTCAAGTGGAACAATCAATGCAGAAGGCAGCCAATGTTTTGTTGTTCCCAATTCTCAACAAACCATGGCTGGGGACCTCCATGCTTCACCTTTAGTGTTTAAAAGGCGACACTGACTGCTCAAGGCTTGCTCCCTCAGCTGTGAAATTAGAGTTCCATTTTACCAAACAAAAATAATGGAGGGAACAAATGCACTGAGGAAAAAAGTGCAGTCTCTGCTTAAAAAATGAAGGAGGGATGATTAGAACCAAAACAAACTTGCAGTGGCCACAGGCCAGGTTGTGTTTTCAGTTTACTGCTTGAAGTGGATGGGCTATGAGAGGGGGACTTCCCGACTGGTGCAAAGTTCTGGGAGGCTAAGGTTGGGTGCCTGACAGAGAAGGTATTCTGTTTTCTCTCTCCTTCCTTCACCTCTCCCTCTCTCCTGCTATCTTCTTCCAGTACTACTAAAGAGCTAGCCTGGAAATCCACACCCACATCTAGAAAGAGTTAGGGTCTGGCTATGAGTAATGAAAATGGCCCAACTTGAGGAGAATGCATTTGAAAATATCACTGCACGCAATTGGATAACACTATGACCAATGTTTAATGACCGATTCCGGACTTCGACGCAATTAGATAACTCTACAACCGACACAGCGTTGTCGTCATTTGTTTAGCTCACCTCTGGCCCGCAATATTCAAACTGTGTTCTCGCGAGAACTCTGGATTTCCAGTGTACTAATAGCAGAACTGTTACAGTATGTTGAGGGAACACATGCATTGTACAATTCATTAGAAACTCCGTAACATGCATAGCTGTGTTACAAATAATTGTCTTTGCAACCTGAAAATGTTTTATTCCCGGACCATGGCAATACTTACTCCATCTTTTTTTCTGGTTTCATGTCAAAGAGCAAACCCTACACTTCAAATCTCATTCACTTTCTCACCAAGTGCTGTTGAGGCACAAAGCATAAAATAGCAGAGTTGGCCTTCTAATCACAGAGATATGCTTGACAGCATGTTCAGGTGAGAGCCAATGAATACACCCAGGACATAGGTGTTTCTGAAATTGATTTATAGCAAATGTCACATCTCATGTATGGTTGAAGTGAAATTTAATAGTAGCCTGCCCTTTACTATCTAGCTACGAGCAGTCATCGGTAATTGTTTAAAATGCCATATACGATGCCTTTGGGGAGTGTTCTTTACAGGTAATGTCTGGAAATTGTTTATAAAAGACGAAAACAAGATTTTACGATTTGATCCTCGGTCCAGTGCTCTGTCTTTCCCTTCCTCTCTCTCTCTCTCTCTCTCTCTCTCTCTCTCACACACACACACACATTCCCCTTTCTTTCATTCAGGCCACAGTTGTAGAAATGTGTTGAAATATGGATGAGAAAGGCGGGTTCCGCTGGGATGGTGCTAAAACATGCATCTGGATCCACATTCATGGGACGTGTCCCAGATACAAAGCAGAAAAACAAAACAAACAAAAAAAACAAAAAAAATCAACCCAACAAAAAAAAACCTTAATCGAACTGCTGTGAAACTTAAAAACGGAGAGCTTAGCAACAAAATGCCAGTGCTGTCGGTTATAGCCTGGTGGAGGCTGTTAGCCTCTGGGCTAATGCATAGGGGGTCTCAATCCACAGGGCTGGGTGGGCCTGTCTGCTCTGTCTGCTACCATGTGCGGGCTGGAGAGACATGGGTGGAGCTTTTTATGGTGGAACATACCAGTGGGACTCAGGGGACCAAGCTGGACTTTCTCTATGATTGAGCCATGGGTTCCCATCTAGTCAGTTGAAGATGTCTTTATTTCAAAAGCATGTTTAGTTTGGTTACTTGTTTGTAGTTATTTCCATTTTCATGTTTTGCACAGATGGTTAATGTTGTCTTGTTTGATTATGTCCTCTTCATTAAAGTAAAATATTTTTGTTCAAAACACACACACATAAACACACACACACACACACACACACACACACAGTGTTAATTGTTGACAAGTTTTAAAACTGATCTTCTCCCACAATAAGACAACTGGAGAGTTTGCTTTGATAAATAGTGCTGGTTTTGATGGAGAGAAGCAAATGGTTACTCATCATATTTGGAGTGGACGGAGCTGACTGGTCAGCGAAATGAAAACGCTGACTTCTTCCATTTTCTTTGTATTTCTTTATTTGGAGCTGCCAGTGAGTGACAGGGCATCTCTCCGAAGATCCCCTCAGGTCATGAACTAAATAAAAAAAATGTGTGAGCCTCTCCCTCTCTCCTTCTGTCTTTCTCTCTACTCTTTGAGTGTGTGTGTGTGTGTGTGTGTGTGTGTGTGTGCATTTGTGCATTTGTGTAGCTTTTCACTCAAAGTCTTGAGTAGAATGCCTTGAATGACCTTCCCCTCACCACAATACAATTGCTGATCTAACTGATTTTATTTCAGTGGTAACAATAAGCACTGGTCTTTTCCATACACTGTCAACTTTAGTCCATAGGGTGCAATCATTTGGAAACAGCCTGTCAGCTTGCAAACTTTATCGTCTTCATAACAAATTATATAAGTGCAGATGTATTGCAAGCACAATATATAGGTTCCATCGAGTTAGTTGATTGAAATAACTGGGTATGCTTAGTGTGCTTAGTGTCTTAGAACATAGCATATAGTATTATTAGTGGGGCTCTCTTGGGGTCCTCTGTCAGTGTCTGCTGCCCCCCCCACCTAAGAAATTAAAGAAATGCATTTGACAGAATAGAAAGAATTGCCACTATAATCACTTACTTGGAACTGGAACAGATACCTCACAGATAAAACCTAAATCTTTGCATGATTTAGGATTTCAGGTATTTCTTCAACTGACTGATACGGACCGCAAAATCTACACTGGTTAATTAACTTGTGAGGAGAGCTTTAACTACCTGTACATTATTTGACCGTATCTCTCTCTTTTAAGCATGACATTGATCCTATTAAACAGATATTTGATTGCTCTTTGCACAAGATTTAGGGATAACATACTCAATTTGATTTGGCTTTGAGCAGAATCCATTAATGCATAATTGAACATGGGGTCTCATCTATTTCATTGCTCAGCAACTATGCCACTAGAATCCTCATTAGTGTATATCATCTCAGTTTTTGGTCGGCTTGTTTATAGCATAGCAGGTTGGACTTGCGGCAAGATGCCTTTAAATGCCTCTGCCATGAACGACTTTCCCCTCTTTCTCTGGATGTGATATTCCTTAAAAAAAGACACTGGAGTATACTTATGTGAAGAAACACAGTTTGAATGCAGTCAAATACTGGAAATGTTAGTGTTGGAAATACTGCAGACGGATTACAATGAAAATACACAAATGGCTGGATGGCTAAGAAGGTCACCACTGAGATGTACAGTAACCACGCCCGCCATGACAGGATTGCTTTAATATGCATACAGTACAGTATGCAAGCTTGGGAGTTTGTTTGACCGTGCAGATGTACTCTAAATGAGCTTGACTAAGAGTGTGGAAGGCTTTTAACCAGTGACATGTTTGCAGAAAAATGTTGTGGTTCACCTCCAGACCGCAACCTCCAACTGCAGATGTGGGGTTCTAATCAGGCATTGCCTGTACATGAACTTGCTGATGTGGGGGGTTACCAAATGCATCCCCTTGAGTTGCCCTTGTGCTCGCTGACATGCTTTAATCATTACCATGGTGCATTATACATTTATACCCTCGTACATTTCTGGGGGATGCAAGGTTAAAGGTTTTTGCTTCGGGGGAAACACACACACACACACACACACAAACACAAACACACACATACACACACACACACACACACACACACACACACACATACACATACACACACACCAAAGGATAGAGCAAGGGGTGGATGGATGAAGAGATTATTTTCCATCAAGCTTTAACCCCTCTGTGGAACATTTTTCTTTCGTGTCATATCAACTTAGGAAAATCAGAACGCCCCCAGCAAGGCTTTAGCATGTTATGGGAACTAATATGACAATTGTATTATCACCTTTTTACAAGCTATTAAGGTTGTGTGTGCCTCAGATCTGTTTGCTAAAAGCATAAACATCAATGCATATTCACAATGAGCACAAATGGCAATGTAGATTAAGACGAGGCAATTTGCTTGGCAGCTATTGTCTTGGGACTATATTGGGGCGAAGCACTGCTACTTGGGTGCAGAGATTGTCCGTGGTGTGGCGAGTGAGACAAGGTACTCTGCATCTCAGCTGGTATTCAAATGATCTCAGCTGGTATTCTGTCTATCATGGAGTGGAATGGAAATTTCTAAATGTCTCCAGCAACTAATATAGTACCTGTAGCAGCCTGTGTCAGATGTCTATTTAAATACATGTTGCAATCATATTCCCCATTTGTCAGTAATAACCTTCATAAGTAGGTGTGACAGGATTTCTTCCGCGCAGAATTAAATGAACACATGGCCTGTATGGTGTGAGATTTGATAGCATTCAATGGTCATTTTATGGAGGAACTACTGACACGTGGGCATTTATCATGTGATCACAGAGAGAATGAAATAACCTTAAACAGGGTTGAAGCCTCCTTTAATTAGTGGCCATGACCAGAGGCAAGGAACATTGGCAAACACATCGGCCTTTAATTGTGTTCTGCACTTTGTCAAAAAACAATCTATTAACCATATTAAACATGCATTATCTTTCAATTCCTGATTAAATAATGGGTAAGGCTATTTGTACCCCTGGTACTATTAGCAGTGTATGCTATTCGCACCCTGGTGCAATTAGAAGTGAATTCTATTCGTACCCCGGTGCACACAGCAATGTGTCCTTTTAGTACCCTGTCTGGTACAAATATCAATGTATGCTAAGAATGAAAGATCAAGAATCACCGCACACTGATCACTATTAACTTAATATTTAGTTTTTGAACGAACAACGCGTTTCGCCTATCGCTTCATCAGGTTCGCTCTGAACCATCCCCCATTCTTTTCCACAGGTGAATAAATCAGGTAATGTCACATGACCTTGTTGGGTGATATTTAAGCTACATATCAATTAGTTCATAAGTTCATTAACAACATCAATATACTTCATAAACAACACAGAATTAATTAATATGTTCACATAAAACATCAGTAGTTCATAAGTTCATAATACAACACCTAAGAATTAGTTCATATGTTTAGGTGACACCAGTAATTCATCAATTCATAAACACCTAATAATTTTGTTCATAAGTTCATAAACAACATCAAAAGTTCATCAGTTTATCAACACCTCTAAGTCTTGTTTTTCATTAAGTCCATATGGTTCGACTGTATTCAATTTGTGAATCCAGTAAGCCTCTCTTTTTAGCAATTGTTTTATCAAATCACCACCGCTTACTGGATTCACAAATTGAATACAGTCGAACCATATGGACTTAATGAAAAACAAGGCTTGAGTGTTTTTTGTGAACAGAATAACTGGCTTGTAAAAAGGATTTTGTATATTCAAACTAATAATGGTAACATAGATACTGTCTTATGCCCATCTTGATATTGTGGAATTAATTAAATGTTAGAGGTGTTGATAAACTGATGAACTTTTGATGTTGTTTATGAACTTATGAACAACATTATTAGGTGGATTTTTAGGTGTTGTTTTATGAACTTATTAACTACTGATGGTGTATGTGAACGTATTAATTAATTAATTCTGTGTTGTTTATGAAGTATATTGATGTTGTTAATGAACTTATGAACTAATTGATATGTAGCTTAAATATCACCCAACAAGGTCATGTGACATTACCTGATTTATTCACCTGTGGAAAAGAAGGGGGGATGGTACAGAGCGAACCTGATGAAGCGATAGGCGAAACGCGTTGTTCGTTCAAAAAATAAATATTAAGTTAATGGTGATCAGTGTGCGGTGATTCTTGATCTTTCATTCTTGGTTTATACTTACCTGCCTCACCTGCACCTGTTCAACTGTTCAACTGAAGGTTTGTGCACAGGGAGACCTATGGACTTTGATTATCAATGCATGCTATTCATACCCCGGTGCACACAGCAATGTGTTCTATTAATACCCTGTCTGGTACAAATATCAGTGTATGCTATTTGCACCCCTGTGCATTTATTCTGGCATATTAATCACAATGTAATAATAAAAAAAACCAAGCAACATGTTTTTTTTGTTGTTACGTAACAGGGTGTGAATACCTCAGCTGTGTAATAGACACTCTGAAAAAGGTATGCTGTTTGCATCAATGTATAGTTAGAAGTGGATGCTATTCGTACCCTGGTGTATAAGTACTGTATGCTATTTACTATATTTATTTGCTATACTGTAAGTACTGTATGCTATTTACACCCTGGTGCATGAACTAGCTAATTGTTGCTATCAAAACTTCCATTTGAGAACCGATTTCTTGTTAAAATTGCGGGCCTTCTCTCCAGAGACGTTGGTACACACATGCACACTCACTCTGCCAAAATGCATTACACGGGAATTGAACCCCAGTCTCCCATATGCCTACCCATGTCTGTGACCACTGCACTATCTTCTTCCCCATGAACTTACAGTTCATAGGCCTGAATGTCATATTCACGAAATTTCTGTTAACTAACAAACTGACGGTTGTATGTGTTCACTGAACCATGATTATGAAAATAAAACACAAATTTTCAATCTAAAACTTAATCTGAACAGATATTAGTGCCGAAACCTTTCAGAATTCTTCACTTTCTGCTTTGTGAAAAAACTAATGTCCGCCATGTTTTTTTTTTTTGTGCGTGAGCAACGTCTTTTTGTTGTTATGTCACAGGGTGTGAATAGCTCATCTGTGTGGCCAAGGCTATTCGTACCAGGGGTGTAAATAGACACTCCGTTTATGGATGCTATATGGTTAACTAGACTTGCAAACTAAAAACAGAAATCTGTTCCACATGTTTTTTAAAAAAAAATTGGCACTGACTGACTCAGCCAGTAACATTAATCATGTTTATCCGAATTGAAGGGGGCTGTAAAAGCCTTCATTTTCCCAGAGCTTCAAGGGCTCATGACAGGTGGAAATGGACTCACTTTGGCTCTTGTGATGGGCATGACATCTTTGAGCTGGAGGGAGGCATATTTAAGGTGCACTGGGTTCATATTTGCCTGTCGTGCTCCTGAAGTTCATATTAACATAACTTTTATTTTTTTTTTACCTGAAATTTTTTTTGCCAGACCAAGAATACATTATCCAGTCAAAACAGCATTTCAGATAACTAAGTAACTTGGAAAAAAATGGGAGAAAAAATGGAGATTGGCAAGGAGGACTTGCACTCTGAGAAACCAGTAATTACACAAGGTTGGTTATTAAACCACTGTATTTCGTTTTTTACATATTTTTTTGAGTTTTTTACATATTTTTTTTGAGGCAACACAGTGTGCAAAAAGTGCAAAAAAAGTGCAAGAGTGCTGTACAAACGTTTCAGTCAGTGAAGACTATCTTCAGTGCAAAAAAGAGCAGCAGCATAGTGAGGCAACCTTTTAAACAGTCTAGAGCAGGTGCATCCAATTAGTGGCCAACAGGCCTAGCAGGTCACAGCTCATTCAGATCACATAATTGAACAATTACATCACAATTTCATTTAATGAGTCTACCTTATAGGGCATAGTGATCAGACATATAGAAAAAACAGTACAATAGACACACACTTTTTCTTTAGATAGAAAATATATCTGCATTCACATTGCAATAAACATTGGAAAAAATGGAAACTGGACTGAATATTAGTAATAATAACATTTGGAATTAGATATTAAATTCAGTGTTTAAAGCCTTTCTGCATTTTGCAGTATGTTTTTAATAATAGACACCCCTTGCAAGTCAAGGCTGTTCTTTGCTGCTTCCTTCGTCTTGAGTGAAGCATCTGATTAGAGTAATTGGCACAGGCCCTGTGCACATCAGACTCCACACAGGAGTCTGGTGTCCCTGCCATGACCCCCCGTCATAACCTTAATTCCCATTCTTTTCCGTGTGTGTGTGTGTGTGTGTGTGTGTGTGTGTGTGTGTGTGTGTGTGTGTGTGTATATCTGTGTGTGTGTGTGTGTGTGGTGTCCTGGCTTCTCTGAGCTCTGTGTCTCCTGAGGCCTGTGCTGGCAGGGCTGGTCTGGTGCTCAGTCTGATTCAGCCCAGCTGATGGAGGCTGGTCCACGGGGGGATTAGAAGCAGCCGCCACAGCAACAGCAGCAGCAGCCCCTGGCTGCAGGACCCCACAGATGGCCCTGTGTGGCGGGAGCTCCTGAAACATGCCTGCAGGGGCTGTCCTATGTTCCTCAACACACACACACGCACGCACGCACGCACGCACGCACAAACGCACACACACACACACACACACACACATACACACACACACACACACAAATTAGATTAGAAACACGACTGGTTGCTTTTTATGTGTATGCATAAAAATATAGTCTTGTATACCTTTAATTGCCCTTCTTGTGAGTGTTTATATCTGTGAACTGTATGCAGAAGTATAGACCATAGACTGCCCTTCATTTATTGATATGTATTTGTGGCTGGAACTGTTTGTAGCATGCATATATAGTATAAGCATGCTCATTTACAGTTAACCATAGCCATTTGATGTTGTTTATGTCTTTTCTGTCCCCTGTCTCTGTGTGTGTGTGTGTGTGTGTGTGTGTGTGATAAACATGAGTGTTTTAGAGCTCTTGACAGGTAATGTCATCAAGTGATCTAACAGTGTCATGTCACCAGTGACAGAGGTGTGATCCAGATAATCTGACATCTGTCATGTCTGCTTCTTTATAGCATTGCACTGTAGCTCTATTTGGACAGCTGTCATAGCAAGGCCTCATTATTGGCCATCACAAAATGACATGAAGTTGCCTTCAACATGTCAGACAACATGCAATTGGTAGGATATCACTTACTGTGAGCTTAGTCATGAGAATGAATCAACATTTATTTTCAGCAACTAACATAAAATCAATCGTAAAATACCATTTTGACATAATGACTATTAGTTTGTGCTGTGTAATCTGTTTGCAGATTTTTGGGTTGCAGCTTTGGCCTAGCACATTATGGACATTGGGTTTCTTAGATGCACTGTTTTATTATCTCATTGTTTGTGCACAAGCACAGTCAGGCTCCCATTTATGTACCTCTGATTTATGAAATCACTCCCCCCAAGGTGCAGGTGGCCACAGATCATCTGATAAACATCAACCATGCTAACCCCAGAACAGCTAGCATATCTCCCTGGTTTCCTGACCGCATGTCTGACATTTCATATGCCATGTCTGTGGCATGTTTATGTCCGCCTCACAATCTGGAGGTTAGGGGAAGTGCCGACAATGGGGCAGGCTTCCTGGGTGGCCATGCCGGTGGGCCTGCGTCTTGTCATGGGGCCTCTGCGCTAGATTTATCACCCGCTGGGCCCTTGACAAATGGAAAACCACCCACGCCACGACCTGGGATGGTAAATCACCACAATACTGTAGAACCAGCATGTTCTCTTCCTTAATCTGCTCCCCAGCTTTTACCATTTTAAAACAGGCCATTTGTTTATGGCAAATCACATTCTTATCAGTGGCTGTGGCACATGATGTAGATGACTTGTAAGAGGGAGTGTATTTCTATTTGCGTCTTCTTGTCGAGCAGCGACAGGAAATTGCTAGAGAGAGGACATCCTCGGTCACGCAGAGCTGACTGAAACAGGCAATCCTGACACATTGGCTGCCTCTTGGACAAAATATATATCGAAAGACCATTTACAAAACAGAATGCTCTGAAAGCTCTGACACCATCATATATTAAGCCCGCCCACACAAAGGCAGCAGTGGCAGCTGTTGTATGGAGATCCAGAGTGCTGTATTGATAGCATTGGATTTCTGGTGTCATACACCTATTTGCTCAGTTTTAGTCTACCTGGCAATAATTACAATGTGAAATGGTTATTTTGCATCACAAAACCAGGCCGGACTTGTACAGTCAATCACAAGCGTTGGCTAGTGACAGAACAAAACTGGTCGCTGACAGATTGTTTGAGATGGGCTGGACAGGAAGCACTAACGAACAGGGCCTAATTGCCACAGGTGCAACACAGGATGGACTGACAAGGTGAGGAAAAAAAAACTGAAAAAAAAAAACAATTTAAGGAAGAAGTTAAGGGGAGAAATGAGCTATAGCAAAGCAGACAGGCCAAGATGACTCATCGGCAGGAAAATACAGCCTAATTATATTTTACAGGGTGGCTGAGTAGACCAGACCCTGGTTAGCACTGCACCCGCTCAGACCTCGGCTACATTAACAAGAGCTTCCCTGCCTGGGACAAGTGATAATTATTGTCACCAAGCCTCCAGAGTGACAAGGACTATCTGCACTCAGGGGCACGGTTCTAATGTAGTGGAGATAGAGAGAGAGAGAGTAAGCGCTAATTATCAGACTAGGAGGCAAGGACAGAATCTCTCCCATTTTCCGACTTTCCCACATTTCAATAGCAATCCGGTGAGAGTTTTGTGTGCCTGTGTGTCCAATAACAGCATCAAAATACTGTTCTTTTGTCAGACAACAAAAATACATGAATACACATGTACAGTACACAGCAACATGAAGGAAATCAGCTCAAAGCAAGCCAAGCTAATGGCAGATTCCCTGCAGTCGCAGAGGTAAATATCCTGCAAGCCTGGATCCTTGGCGCAGATAACCAAATGGCTGGGCAATTACAGTAACCTAGCAATGGGCTGCTATTATGCAGATGGCATATGGATGAGGGATAAGCGCTTAAGACTCATTTAGCACCTAATGATTGCACTGGGCCTGTTTACTCTCAGGCGGGAAGACGTGTCAGGGCCTTGAGTGGTCGGCCTTAATAACACACGCCACTCTCCATGCAGCACACAGACATCATGGAAAGTTTCTTTGAAGAAGAACTCTGTGATTCTGATCCCATACACATTTTTTGTTTCAAATTTATTCCCACAGTCCTCCAGCTGTCCAATCAATGTTTGTTGTAAAAATCATACACTCTGTAAATGGGATACAATCAACACACCTGCTTCAGGAGGGTGGAAAGGAGGACTGTTTGATTGGCTATCAACAAACTTTCACAGAACTGAAATCATTTCACGGCCTGCATGTTTAATTGAATGCTGCACATGCAACCCAAGGCCTCTCTGTGTGCATGTTTCTTTCATGAAAGTGTGTGCACAGAAATGGTCTGCGCTAAAATGGCATGCTTATTTTATGGAGTTAACAGCTGCATGTGTGGTCTGCACTTTTACACGTGCAGCATTACGTGTGCTTGCGGTCTCAGCGAAACATGTGAAAGAGAACATGGTTCCCTTACTCAGCTGCTTGTGTGTTTTACCCTGTGAAACATGGGGGTGGGTTGTATTACTGTATGGTGGTGCCGACCAATAGGGAGCATCCATGCCCATAGCACTGAATATGACTGATTCCTTAATATTCAATGAAGCCATGGTCTCCTGGTGGTATTTATAATGTGGAAGAGAAAAGTTTTACATGTTAGATTTTATAGTAAAGTTTCCTCATCAAAATTAATTTGTTACGCTTAGAGATACGATAGTGGGCAGTAAAACCTTTTGCCTTTCAGTTTTCTGTGTTTTTTTGTTGTTTTTTTGTGCTGAGAAGCAAAGTTTGGAACGGGTCAGATCAGAATAATTGGCTAAAGGTCATTGTACGTGTCTGACTGTAATTAACTGGTCATTGTGGGTCTATGAATCTCTCCTCTGGCTCTGTTCTATACAGGCTGTGGTTGGCCTTTGGGGGAAACAAGCTCCATTTGCAGTTTGGACATTGCTGATGCTCCTCTTCTGGTGAACACTTGGACACTGCATTTCTTTCTTGATCTTTGTTTTTCAACACCTTTTATTATTACATTCCATTTTTTGACCATAAAGGTATGAAGTAGCAAACCAATACCAAACAAATTATATCTATCTTGCCATGCTTCACAGACACAACACTGCTATTTGTACTCCTGACAAATAGCAACAATAACACCACAAAGCCCCAGCCAGTGTGCTGTCAGTACTACACAAACAGTTATAAACCGTTAAGAAACAAATCACCAACCAAAATCCATTTACAATTGAAATGCTTATTTCATGCTGAATACTGAATCACAACAAATTCCATAATCCAGTATATGTCTTTCATAACTACCAACTACAGTAGATAAAAAGTGTCTGAGAATAGGAGTTATGCCACACACACACAGGGTTTCAAACCTGACATCAGCCAGCCTTATTATCCCCTTATTTCAGTTTGGCAAAACAAAAGCTTCCACTATAATAGAGGACTAATCCAGACAGTCCTCATCAAACTTCACACCCAGTCATTGTGTGCACACATAAAGCTCTACACCCACAAGCTCAAAGCCACTGAACTTTGAGAACTTGTTAGAGTGCGGATAAGATCACTAGATGCTTCCCCTTTCCTGTGAATACTCCGACTAGCTTCCACCCATTAGCGCACAGATTCCTTTTGGCCTCCGTATCGGTGTGTGTGTGTATCATGAGATAAAACATCAAAGCATGCAAGCCCCCTTGAGCAGGGTAAACACTTGTTTTTGTCTCCTATGCCACTCTCATACTGACGCGCGCTGACAACGATTCAATTACACAGAGTCCCAGAGCAATGTGCCGTTTGAGTTTTGAGTTTATGGTTTATGATTGGTCAGAGCAACTGCCCCTCAAAATTCCTGTGCACGTCCCTGCTTGTGACTGTTCGTCTGTTTGTGTGTGTGTGTGTGTCAGGGATGGACTGGGACTAAAAAAAGGCCCTGGACTTTCTTCTAAAAAGGCCCACTACCATTCACACTCGCACACACATTAGGTGTCTAAATGGCCTTTTTTTTAGACTAACAGACATTGCACATACTGTAGAAAGCCTACAATTTGGTCAGGTTGGTGCACAGTATCACCAAGATGTGGACCTAGGGTTAGAGCTATTGCAAGTATGTGGTAGGCTGATGCCTGGAGGACCAGACCCAATCTGAAAGATTAAGGGTCTGGCCTCGAATAATGTATTGGCCCAACCCGAGGGACGGCACCAAGCACGCATTTCAAAATCTCACTGCACTCAATTGGATAACACTATACGACCAATGTTAACTGATTGATTCTGGACTTCGACACAATTGGGTAACACTACGTCTGTCATCTGTTTAGCTTGCCTCTGGCCCGCCTATATCAGATACACAGATGTGATTGGTTCCCTGTGATGCAAGGGGCAAAAGTAACGTGCATCACTACTCATTGCGTCTCACACTGAGCAAATTGATATTGTGCTCCCGCGAGAACTCTGGATTCCAGGGTAGTAGGCTGAGACATTTTGTTTTCTTTCATGTCGATCTAAGATTGTTTTTGTAGGCTATATGCGTATTCTCAATTTGTGCGTTTACAACATTGACATCTCCCCGTGTGCGGATATATATGGTAGCCTATATAGAGGCTTCCAGTTAGGCTATCATAACTTTTTTTTACCGTTTAGTCTGTGCACCGGCGCAGCCTACGACAATGCGAACTAGTGACAACTGTTGTCGCGGTAAGCGTAGACCTATGCTCCTGTCTCTAGGCTAGGGTTGCCACCTGTGTCTGACAAAAATCCTGGACATTTTGACCATCCAATCGACCTTTTTGTTTGTAAGCAACGATGCCTTTCGCACATCTAACCCAAGATAAAAACCGTCATTCTAAGCGACAATTGTATAGCTAAAATTAGTAAGAATGACAATTTCTAGTTATTTGTTTAGTTAATTGCTTTATTTAATAGCAGACCTTTATTATTTTGTTATATTTTCAACAGTTTTTAGTTGTGGACACCTGTCAAACAGCTTACCTGATCGCTTAGAGTGCTTGTCTTGCGATGATTTTGTCACCATGAAGGACGAAATTGCCTTTGTTTGATGTGAGCTTTCGGTTCGATTTTGATGTTTTTTACTTTTGACGTGGTCATCTAATGCTTTTTTTCCTTCATGTTTTATGAGAAATTTCGCTGGGCACAGGGAGCAGCTAGCATAAAATGGATCGCCTGGGCATGGTTTTAGCCACATAGCGTACTTCTCCTGTTTAACCCAATCACTGTTAAAACACGTCCACCTCTATTGTTTTTTCTTTACTGGCCTACATCACCTCCTGTTGCACCCTCGTCGTCATCCATCTCTCCACCCATTTTCACAATGTAACTTCACTGTTTTTCACTGGATACTTTCCTTTCTCTGTCTCTCCTTGTCCCACACACTCTCCGTCTCCACCTTACCATTTCTAATGAACCTCCACGGTGCGTGCCCCCACCACCACCACCCATGTTATGCTACGTCATTTTTGTAGAGCCAATAAGGCTGTGCATACGTTTATGGACGTAGGCACGCTTTAATTAAACTGAAATACACATTTTGCGCATCATGTACAAAAATCCGGGACATTCAGTGTCCAGGATTTTTATTTTTATTTTCCTGGACAGACCATGAAAATCCGGGACAATCAGGAAAATCCTGGACAGGTGGCAACCCTACTCTAGGCACAGTGTAGACTAGGCCTACTTCCTATGACGATTTTCTGTAATAAATGCAGCCTGTTCAACTTCAGCAAACCCAGACCGGTTGTCGCATCAGTTTCACTTTTAAAATGCAACAGTGTAGCGTGAGAGGGAGAGTGCCTGTTGCAGGATGACATACGAGCTCCCATTGCGGACTCTACGGACCAGAGGCATCTCTTTCAGCAATCAGTACAAATAGGCATTGTTAAATAAAACAATGCAGCAAGGTAGATTTGGCCAAAGGTGAGCCCCCTTTGTGGTCGTGGCAGCTTTGGGCCCGGAGCAACCACCACCGCCCCCCAACGGCCGTTCTTTTCCAGAATGTCCATGCCAGTCCACCCCTGGTGTGTGTGTGTGTGTGTGTGTGTGTGTATGTGCGTGTGTGCGCGCGCGCGTGTGTGCGTGTGTGCATGCGTGGTGTGCAGGCCCGGGGTGGGTAATCGGGAGAATTCCCGGTGGGCTGCTTCACTTTTTTTCCGGTCGAGGAAAAAAATATTGACATTTGTCACGTTATTCTATCTTCTCTTAAAGTAGACTATACACGTTCCGCATTCTGTGCATGACACCCTTGCCTCTGCATGGGTTGTAGCCTACCATGTGAGGGAGTTCTCCCCTCCCAAAAAGAGTTGGTTGGGTCCATATCGCCCGTCTTTTACAAAAAGTTTTCTCAGATAGCCTACGGATAGCCGGGCCGGCCCTACAGTAGCCATAAGCGTCAGGAAGGATGGATGTAGAAAGAGGCCAGGAGGGACTGAAATGGCCAGGTAGAATGCTGCTAAATTTGCCAAGCTTCCAGATTACAAACAAAAGTGGCAACTGGTAAAGAGAGATAGCCGATAGGCAATGATTAGCCTATTGGCAATGTAATTAACAACATATTAAATTACTTAAAATATTAGCCTTTTGTATATCCGATTCATAGACTTTGCAGTATGCAAATATTGATAACAAAACTGAAGCTTGATCTGTGTAGGCCTATGCAATAAAAATTGTAGCCTCTGAGCAGCAGATCAACTAGTCGACCACTGAAAATGATGAGCCCGAAATTAGTGATGAGGAGGCCATGACTACAGGGACAAGTAGAGAGGATAATTTATAGTTATTTAATGTAAGAAAGAGCAATTATGCTACATGATCAACCTATATGCCTTGTTTGCTCAGAAGAGGGTGTAGTAAAGGTGTAGGCTAAATCACCAAACAACAATATAGCCTACCCATGCAAAAACATGTAGCCTAAACATTAGTCCAATATGCCTCTTTGTGGAAGCATGGGATAGGATGCATTTCAAAGGCTTTCTTTCTTTTTTTCTTTCTTTCTGTTTTTGTTAACTTGTGGAATAGTGGAATATTTTTTGTTAACTTCTCAGTTGAAGTGAATTTTTACACATTTGTTGAACCATGGTACTAATAAAAACTACAGGATAGTAAGAGCTGAAATGTTGCTTCATTTATCCAAACTTGGGGTGATCTTGGGCCTGAAACTCCCGGGCTGAAAAGTGGCCCCACTCCGGCCCTGGTGGTGTGTGTGCTTGCGTGTAAATAAGTGAGTGAGTGAGTGAGTGTAGGGGTGTGTCTTTGTGTGGGCATGTGTGTTTGTTTGTTTGTGTGTGTGTGTGTGTGTGTGTGTGTGTGTGTATGTGTGTGTGTGTACGTCAGGTGTTTGTGTATTGGAGTAATGAGTACAGACACAGCCTGGAACATGATCCCTGGGTGATGTGACAGACCCAGCGTGGTATCTTTGGCCTCCCAGCATGCAGCAGTGCGCGCCCTAGCCAGCATTCTGATGCTGGCGGGATTCCTTCATTGATCCTGTCATCACTCGGTGTGTGTTGCAGGGCATCTGTCTCCCAACACAGGCACACACTGGGAGGTGCCATCCTGAAGGCCCAAACGCCAACACACAGGCCACGGGCAGCAGACAAACACATCCTTAATTAAATACAGCCTAAAGTTCACATACCACACTCTATACTCTTTTTGAAATATACACACACACACACACACACACACATAGTGAGAGACAGACAGACGGCAACACAGAGGGAACCTAACAGCCTAACAGACATACACACCTCGACCTTCACAACCACTGGTACGCAGTAAAACTATGTATGCCACAGAAACAAAAACACACACACACACACAAGTAAGACATTCACTCTCTCCACCCCTCTAGCTCAAAAATAAACATTTTTGTTTTTCTCTCCCGCTGTAGAGAGCAAGATGCGGGGGAAGAGAGAAGATGGGGTGAGACCTGAGGTCTATGCTCTGAGGCCAGCAGCAGTGGCTAAAGGGACTGGATCCCCACTATCCACAGGCTAAGCTGGAAATGACTTGCATGTGTTTATGGAAGATAACATACATGCTATCTGCAGCTCACTACCACCCTCTCACCCACCAACCCAGAAACCCTTTTTTTGCACCAATTGATAAGTAAAACACATTTCTCATGGACTACACAGGAGAGGGCAGAATACGTGAGTGGCGGGTTGTGACATTTCCCTGAGATCATAAGACGTCACCGAGGAGCTAAAACAGAGATGGCAAGGAGTCGACCTGCCCGGTGTCTCGTTTGCGTGCTGACCTTTTGATGTGCTAATGACAGCCGGGGTGACCTTTCCCTCTCACAGGCCTCATTAGATAGTTTCTTTAGGCCGGACCCACCTCTAATCATCTTAAAGAACATGCATGGAGAGTTTTCATGGATGGTCAGTGTAACAACATAAAGATCGGGGATGGAGTCAGTAGTGGTGACGTCTTAAAAGGATGAAAAAAAGGGAGACAGATGATATGGGGGAGAGAAATTGCAGTGTGCATAATGCTGATTACCTTTATGAAACTATGCAGATTGAAAATAGTTTAGCCTTAATGATGTTCATGTAATGAAGAGTTAACCAAGTTCTAGCTTGGTTCTGGTGACTATCGATTGGGAAACACTTGCATCGCGACAGACACTACCAAATAATTGGTCCAGCCTTACCAATCACAATGATCAGAGATTCCTAACATTACTTCCTACTTTGCCTAAACTTTACAAACTGACAATAAACAGCATCAATAGTCAGGACAGGAAACCATGTATGTGACTGTAGCCTAAATACATTTCAGCATTTTTCCAACTGCATTTTTTGACGTTTGCAGGTGTTGCTGCTACTGTTTATCACAATAAGTTTCGGTTTTGTCTTCCCCTCTTATCACTGATTGGCCTGACTTTTTTTTTTTGTCTGAGGGAAACGGTTATGAACTAGTGTTCCAGATCAGATCTCCCTGAAAGAAGATCTAGGTTGGTGGGGCCAGGCTAACTATTATCCTCAGTCCAATTGACTAGCCTACCGTATTTTCAGGACTATAAGTTGCTCCGGAGTATAAGTTGCATCAGTCAAAAAATGCGTCATGAAGAGGGACAAAACATATAAGTCGCACTGGACTATAGGTCACATTTATTTAGAAATTTATTTCACGAAATCCAAGACCAAGATCAGACATTAAATCTGGAAAGTTATTCAACTACACAATGGCACACAGAACAACAGGCTGAATAGGTGTCCGGTAGGTACGTTAACGTAACACAGTTATTCAGCTACACTAGTTTCCACTGGATTTTTTGATTTTCGGTGCCGTTTAAGTAGTATAGTCTATAGTATATTACTTAAACGGCACCGACAATCAAAAAATCCAGTGGAAACTAGATGGCAGAAGTGTGTAGGCCAATCTGCCCAGCTTTTTCTACTTCTCTACCAACAGATGTTTTACCGGTATGATATTTCGAAACGCCATGTTATTTCCCATAGACAATCGACGCCCGGAAGTTGGATGGATACAGAAGTTACGGAGGCGGGACTTATTCTGGAGAGGTCTATAGGCGTACGTTTATTTCCGGGTGGGAGGGCACAGTTTGAGGTTTAAAATCATTGGAGTTCCTTTGAACCAATCACTAACAACCGGCGTTTCGTCATACAGAGAAGTTTCACTGCAGCACGCCCATAACAAGCACGGGTGCATCTTATCAGCAAACAATCACACGTTTCATCTGCCTAACTCTCGCCAAAATGCATCATATAGTGTTTTGTGAATGTACCCAAGTCAAACTTTCATATAAATGCATAAGTACGTCCAAAGCGCCACTTTTAAGCTTGTATGCGTTGTCGCTTTCGGGTGAATTGACCTTTTGAATGGGATTCCTATAGGGCTACTTGTAAAATATCTGGTGTTTGGCTGCTTCAGGGTGAGTGCTACCAGAATGGTGTGTCGATTAGAACACAGGAATGAGTCCAAGAATTACTTCTCAATTTTGATCTTTATTGCCATTTGCTTCTTTCCTTGTTTGCTTTCTCAATGTTGGTTTACAATGGATGCATATTGCTGGTATCTACAATCAAACAAAGCCAGCTTTACTGATACAGATTATAATAATAATACTGTACATTCACATAACCACAAAGGAAATCTTTAACCAAGTGAAACATTTAACAGTTATCAAATTAATGTCAATACAAATTATGAAATAAACTTAAAAAGTCATAGACGCAGCAAACGCATGCAGCAGGCAGAGGAGCAAGCAGTCAGCACAAAGAGAGACACACTAGGTGAGGTTAATTGGTAAATATCCTCAGGTGGAGGAAGCTTCAGGAAGTGGGCGTGTCTCCCAGTAGAGTGAAAGGAAAGTGACTGGGATTGCCAACACTACTACTTTTTTGATACAGCATCAAAATCGCTATTTTTCAAACACTATGAAGGCTCGACACAACATGAAACTTTGATCGAAGTATCATCAGTGTCTCTACACATGAACTCGAGCATTGAGAACATTGTTGGTGTACACAGAGTTTACTAAAAGAGAGGTTTTGAACAATTCACTTGTTTTTTCTGCTTGCTCCCATCTTGCAAGGAGTGAGTTGTCCAAAATCTTTCTTTTTAGTAAACTATGTGTACACGAACAATGTTCTTAATGCTCGAGTTCATATGTAAAGACATTGATGATGCTTCGATCAAAGTTTCAAGTTATGTCAAGCCTTCTAGTGTTTGAAAAATAGCGATTTTGACGCGACCATGTAGCCTACTAAACTACAGTTTAACTCGGGTACGTTCGTAGCCTATTTGAAGTGACAAAATCTATGACTAAAGTTTAGCTGACGATATAACATCCTACTCCACTGTGACTTTGTTTGTGACACTCCTGTTAATAGGCTAAACTATTATTTACATTTGCTCAAAGATTTCATAAGTATAAGTCATTTTCTCTCCCTACGTTGATGTATTCCAAGCGATCTGCTTCAGGGGCGGGGACGTAGTAATTGAAACACCATGCCTGGGTACGTAATCGCTCTCAGGGACGCCCACTGTTCGCTGGTTGGTCGGCTGCCCAACTGCCGAAGTAAACGAGCGTGAATCAACCTATTCCAGACGGAGTACTGTAGAGAGAAGAAATCGACCGGAAGTACGTAGGCAGGCCGAGGCCAGGCTACCGCTGGACTGGACCCCCCAAAAGGAGGGTAGGGCAGACACAGTTTTCTGTGAATATCTCGAGAACCGTAGGGTTTAGGAGGACCATTTTTTTTTGTATGTTCATCTCAAAGGGCCATGTCAACCCATTCCATAACCACTCATTTCATGTATAGCGCCACCTAGTTAAACACAAAAAAGTAATCACAGGTATCTGTGACCTAACATAGTCAAAACTGCACGAAATTGGAAGTGGAATTCCATTTATGGTGGGCCACACAATAAATTAATTTATGTTACTACAGTGGGCATCGCTTTCAAATGACCACTTCAGTCGCGCATTACGAGGCGTGAAGCTGCAGTACCACTTTCAGCCACGGTGCGTCACTCTGCCACTGTACATCGCTCTGCCTGCCGCCCCTTCTGAAAAATAAGGAGGCTACCATTAAATATAATTGTTGCCGAGAGTAATCCCAGCCTACGAACTCAATAACTAAATAAATCATGCATAATTAAACATTACCTCGATTTAGGCTACTTGGGTATGGCTTAAGGCTTGACTACACGGTGGTAACGAAAATCGAAATCGAAATTTGCTGTCTACATTATTATCAGTGTTGGGGGTAACGCAACTACGCAAATCAAAACAGTGTCTTGTGTAATAATTGAGCCAGTAGAGAAATAACTGTTCAGAATTAATCTGGGGTCGGTTCCCCGATAACGCTCACTCTTAACGCGCTAAGAAGACTCAAAAGATATATCTTTCCAAAGTTGTTTATGTTCCTAAGTGTGTTCCCCGAAGTGTCCCTTAGGAAGCTTCTTAACACGCTGCCTCTTACGTTCAACGTTACAAAGGCGCTGTCCCAAGTGAAGGTGCTGAATTAGATGCCATCGATTTTCTACTTCATGCGAAGGTGCATGACGGCGTTAAGAAAGACAACACGTTCTATGCAAATGAAACATTCCTCAAATTATTCCAGTAAAATTTATTTTAACATAGTTTAAGTTATCAGTAAAATATAAACTATTAACTAAATTATCAAATTGTCAGTAATATGTTCACACGATATGTTGTGACAGGTAGACTAACCAGGTAGGCCTATTCCTCGCTAATCATCCACCCTCCTTATCCCGTTGTGCCACTTGTGCCGCTTCTTGACATGGGTTTAACGACTTCTAAACATTATGTAATACACTTTTATATTAATGGTAAGGTACCTTACAATTAGAATTGATTGGCAAGCAGCTGCAGTTACTTCTGCTTAATGCAGTATTGATTACCATTGGTTAATGTTTTCAATAAAAAGCAACCTATCTACAATGAACAGAGAGAGAGAGTTAGATACAGTATGGTGGGGAAGCAACGTAAAAAAGGGCATCAAGCTTCTCGTCAGAGGAACTTGAAGTTTTGCTGGACGAGGTGAGCTTGCACAAGGTGACACTGTTTTCCAGCTTTCGGAATAACTTGTGCAACAGCAACAAAAAGAGCTACTGTATGGGCACATGGACACCACCATGCGCTTTTGATTCAATACAAGGACATGTTGGATCGCTGCCATAGGCCATTTAGAGGCAAACTGGACACCACCATGCTTACCCATTTATAGATCTTAGCCATTTAGAGGCAAATTCTTTGCCAGCTTTTAATTATCAAAAGTGATTGCCAATTTAAATGCTTTAATGACATTACCACCATATTAGTTCTGATACCAAATAAAGTAAACTTCATAAATAGGCCTGCACCCATTGCGAACATATTTTATTATTAGTCTTAAAATGTCCATAACATAAAATCATTTTCAATCATCGTTGAGCCACAACATCATCAACATACTGTACCATAGTTTGACTTGTACTGCACTGCGCTGCTCACTTCTAAAGACTGCTGCACAGTGGCGGCGACTAGCGTCTTCAGCTCAAACAACGCTAAGAGGGAGCTTACGAACGGTCCAGACCAACCTTACGAAAGTGTGACTTACACAAGATATACTTAGCGTACGAACGTGTCGGGAATCGTGCCATAACGTTAAGAGAGGTTAAGGAATAGGTTAAGAACTACTTAGCAATCAGCAAATAGAACGTTTTGGGGAACCGGCCCCTGTAGCCTTGGGTAGGCTTCTGTAGAAAACAATGTTGTTGCCGATTTAATACTATCTGGTGACGTTTTTAACAGGCTACGCAATAGAGGCTTAGACACCTATGACCCACGTTTTGGTTTCGTAAATTAATTTGCCCTACTTCTTGACTGCAATGTAGTCAATTGACTGCTTGACATGTAATTTTTATTTATTTTTCTGTACAATAAACAAATACATTTGCTTTATGCCGCAGAATTACATTCATATTTGGCTGACTTCTGCAGATGCGCAAAAAAACCCTGCCAGGCCATCCTTAAAAATATTTTCGTTTGCCGTAACCCGACCGACCCTGTCAATTTAGAACCGACCCAAATATTTATTTTTTTCCCCTTTTAGTCCGACCGACAACCAATACAAATACTATTTATTTTAGTAGGCCTAAGTATTGTGAATATAAATTGCCTACATACAAACGTAGGCTCTCTTAAATAAAACCCTGTGGCGTCATCTCTACACCATTGGTTTACGCATGTCACACTATGGCCTATACGCTTTGTTTCATTCACACAAACATCTCGACTCAACGCTTATTACTTGGCACGAAGCTCTGGAAGAACTGTGCCCAGATCTTTTCCCATTCTTTCTCCCCTCTAGTCTAACGGTGACTGTGTTGAAGAATTGAAATTGGTTGTGGTCTATTTAGTGGTCCATTTCTCAAAATATGGGCTTAACCCAGATTCGAACTTTTGGACAGGGGACTGATAACTGCTGCGTAACGGCGGGCCGTAAAGAAAAAGTTTGAGAACCACTGGCGTAACAAGTTACCTGCAGTCCAGAACACACAGAATATTGGAACAGAAAGTTGCCTTTATAATCAACTACTATTTGTTCCAACAGCATTCAAACAAAGCCTTTATAAAAGTGAAAAAAAAAATGAATCCATGAGAAGTAAAATAAAATACTGTTACTGTAGTAACTGTATCCCAAGCTTCAGCTCCCCACGTCTGTGACAGGCAGACGTGACACTGCTAAATTCTCAGCTTGTTTATACCCCACACTGAACGCGTAAGACCGCTAGGCCCATCACTGTGGGGTGCGGTAGCCTACTCTCTGGGATTTAAGTCAAGCAATATAACCATACAAATGTTTCAAAATGAGTAATTTCGGCTTTGTCTGAACTAGCCATTGTAGGCTACGTAAAAAATAAACAAGTAGGCCTAGGCCTATCCCCTATCCAATGATATCGGCAAATGTTTGTTTTCCAAAGTAAGAATTTCACTTCACCATGCACCTTCGACAATGAATAGCTTATTACACTTATGTTACTGTTGAACGTAGGCCTAACTGGTATTATTACGAACATTATTCTGTGTCCTAAAAACTTGCATTTTATGGCATTGTGTCATGTAAGGTCGTTGCAAAATCTAGAGAAATGTGTGAGGTGGTCAGCGGGGGACAATTGAGACACACATTGGGTCACTTGAACATTCCACACTATCCACAGCTGTGGTATCGGGGGCAGGAGGATTACTGTTAGCGCAGGCTTTATATCAAATTCTTCAACAGAAGGCCTGTCTCGAATTCAGGCTTGCCCAAAATAAATGCCTGTGGTTTGCGCAGCCTACAGTAAGTAGGTTAAATAACAGACCCGCCACAATGTGCGGTATGATAATTTTTTACGAGCAAGATGTTTTTGGTGCCCCACGGCAAGACTGCATGTTCTTAAATAACAATGATCATCAGTAGCCTAATATTCGACCATTATTTTGTGTAAATGGGCTATGCATTGGGTTAGACACCAGGGGCCATATTCACAAAGCCTTTTATCTTACCACTAGGAGTAGGCTACTCCTAAATAGCAATAAAATATTTTAGCTAGGAGTTTCTATTATTAAGTTATTCACAAAGCCTTTCAGACCTACTCTTAGTAAGGGAAAATGACAACTCCTGAACAGATTCTGGAGCTGAGCGCTCTAGAATCTTTGACTAAGAGTGAGTGAGTCTTCGTTGCTATGGTGATGTTATTACTCATGCACGAGCTTGACTGAAGTGACCACCTTGATTGGCTGATGATTGTAACGCGGCAGTGGCAGGTGACAGGTTTGAGAATGTGTGCGCTACACAAGGAAGGAAGATGATGAATAATTGAATAAAAAGGCCTAGCCTAAATGAATCAACAGTAAGACAAAACAAATAGCCTAGTAGCCTAATGAAACATACGGATTGATGTAGTATCTTTGTAACATTATTAAATTAATCTGTTACTATGCCTATGCCTACGTTTGCAAAAGAGAACATTTTAATTTGATTCACAATAATGTTACATTTAATTTACATGTTGACAACGAGTAGCCTAGTTTTGGTTGTTGTTGGTGGCGTTATTGCATGTTAGTTATGCCTACAATGCAAAATTGCTTCCTCACGATTGGAAGCTCCTGTAGCCGCATAGGATTTCAAAACAGTCGAAATGCCACTAAACCGGTTTGTGATTAGGTCTGTGAGTTAGGAGTCCTCTCGACTTCTTTTAAGCTGTCACAGCTGGTGGGAAGGTGTGATTTGTTGGGGGCAGGGCCGGATTAACTGGCCACAAATGTCTGATGGCTCCCCCTGCCCCCCAGTCAACGTAAATCGGGTGGTCAGTTAATAGGAACGAAACGTTGACATGAACGAAATGCAAAACCCGCTTCTCTCACGGCAGTCACTGACAGTAGCCTAGAATAAATGTATGAGGAAAAAACTTCCCCATGACAAAGACATCGTAAAACACTGAAAGTTAATATTTTGTCACTATAACATACATCTGTCCATTGTCAAATGTGTTATGTTCCAAGTAGCCTAGTGCGTAATTCTGCTTCATAAAGTTGAACAAATACATTTGCTTATTTCACAGAAACATATAAATAGCCAGTTAGGGTATACAGTGCAGAGTTGCTAAGTTATGATAGGCCAACTTGGAGTGAACATACAAACAGGGGAAATTCTTTCTCTAGTAGCCTCAGGTGCGCACGTAGACATAAGGCCGGACATGCAAGCGCCAATGAATCATGCTCTCACGACAATCACGCTGTTAAACTTACATAGGTTAACATCACTCTAAGTTCGCCTTCAAGCAAGGAAAACGATGAAGACATCTGTTTCGTTGGAAGGGCAAGGGGTAGCAACAGGGCAACACAGAGAAAGGCCCGATTGCAGGGCTGTTATAAGAGTATTAAAATATGGGATATTCTACGGGAAAACATTAAAACGGCAAGACAGCGGGGGAAAGTTAAAATAAGTGATAAACACGGAAAAAGTTGGCATGCATTGTTTCGGTCCCCGTGCACAGGGATTATTAGTCATATTATTAATCACATATGATTATTTGTGAAATTGTGCAAAGAGGCGCAACACATTTGAAAAGGAAGGACTGGTCGCATGCAAGCTCACGGGAAAGATTGATTTAAGAACGTTATCACAGTCGCGTGGCTGTGGCAAAAGCAGCCGGAGGAAGACAGCGACAATTGGCAGGAGGGTCATGTCTTTTAACAATTCTGTCGGAGGGTCATTGAACAATTTCTAGCAGGCAAGGAAGGGTCATGCAACTTTTGACTGAAGCACTCAAAATTCCTCCGGTGGCCCCTTAAATAAATAACGAACAGTCCCTAGATTGCTGCTGGGCTAAATGTCTTGGGTCTGTTAACAACTCATTGCCGTCAAACGGCTAGCCTATCTCGCGGTTGAATCAATTAGCCTACAAACAAACATGCAATGTGAACGTCTGGGATTGGGAAGTGCACTAAATGCTCTACTGAATAAGCACGAAGTCAAACCTTTAAATGAAAAACACTTTTTAATAATCAAAAAAATAAACCGCTAATGAAGCAAACTTGTGACCATCACTGACCATCGCCTGTAACTCCGTGATAACAGGACGTAACAGGAAGGCATTTGGCTGAGCAACGGAGATTAATATGCTCTATATTTTGTCCAAATGATGTCTTTCTATCATCGTTGCACTCGGAGAAAACCAGAATGTTTAATTTGTCCTGCGTTTCTTGTACGGCTGCAAACGGGATTCACTCGCAGCTAACCAAATATTTCTTTATTAGGGCAGGGCAGGCATATGTGTGGCTATTAAATTATTTCTAAACCAGTCTGCTAAAGTCTGTAGTGAAGTCTGTGTAGGGTTTTCCAGGCTCCATTTCTTTTTACAAGACACCCTGCTTACTTGAGACATCTACCGGTTGTTTGGGTTGTTGCAGCGTCTACTGGAAAAATACAAATTAAAAGTCGCGTAGGTGGCCGGAGACAGTTTTCTGTGAATATCTCAAGTAGGGCCTAGGAGGTCCACCTTTTTTTGTATTTTTGTAAAAAGCAAAACATTAGGTGTTTTTATCACAATATCTCTGGCTGACATGGTCAAAACTGCACGAAATTGAAAGTGTAGGATCATTATGACACCCTCCGAATGCATGCCAAGTTTTGTGAACTTCCGAGGACACTGAAAGACCGGGGTACAGCAAACTTGGTGGGCATGTAACCCCACATGGATAGCATGGAACCATCGTTTTTTCATTTTGATCTGTAGTCCCCCCGCTGGACTGGACCCCCCAAAAGGAGGGTAGGGCAGACACAGTTTTCTGTGAATATCTTGAGAACCGTAGGGCCTAGGATGACCAATTATTTCTGTATCTTTGCCTCCAGGGGTCATCTTAACCCATTCCATGTGCACACATGTGCATAAACAGATACACACGCACACACATACATTCACAGTAATCATTCGTATGACACATACTCACACAGTAGACATATGTACGCATGCATGCACATACGCAGGCACACACACAAGCACACACACACACACACACACATAAACATAAACATGTACATGCACACAAGAATTTCTCAGAATTATTAACAGGCAAGATGGGGGTGGGGTTGTATAAAATTAATTTTACATGTGAAATCTATGAACTATCATGTTTTGGTACTTGTTGTCTAGCAGATACCAGTGAGAATTGAGTGTGCATAGTGCAATTTAGTGAGACAGTTAGAATCATATATGCCTTTCAGCGTGATTTATTTTTGTGGAAAAAATGTGCTGGACTGGGCGGCGGCCATATTTTGTACCGCTCTGCGGTACATCTAGTTACATTAACAATAGCGGCAGGTTCAAGCACACCTGGCTCCATCGGAAACAAACGAGCCCACCAAGAGCCACTCGTGCAACTAGCCTATACAGTAGTACCTTTCAATACAATTACCCCTACTGTAACAAGAACACTGTAAAATGTACAGTAACAAGCTGGCAGCAATTAGCTAGTAAGTTGCTGTAAATGCCCTACAGTAAACTTACCGTACATCGAATCAAAGCACCTATAAGGAAACTGTAAACATAATTGCAGTAATGGATTGCTACCGTATTATCAGTAACTGTACCATAAATACTACTGTATTTGGCATTACAGTATTAATTTCATATTACAGTAAAATAATTCCTTACTGTGGCCAGTTTTCAATTCAGTTTTCAATCAGAAATTAGCAGAAAGCTGAAAAACAGACAGAGAAGCTGAAATTGTTTAAAAACTCCTTTATTCAACTTAAGATCATCTAACATGTTAGATGTGTGCGTGCACATTTGAGTGTGTGTAAACAGAGACTTTCTAATGAGGAGACACAGCGCTCAAAAAATACTCCATAGAAATGCATGGGGCTAGTTTGTCACGCCAATATGGCCGTTGTCTACACATATCCCACCCCTTCCTCGGCAAAACGTCGACATGTGAATATATTGAGCCAATCATGTGGTGTGATGTGAATACATTGAGCCAATCATATGGTGTGTTGAGAAGACATTGTGCCAATCATGTGTTGTGATCTCGCCGCTGGAGCAAGATTGGTGTCGTGAAGCCTTGTGCACGCGCAGTTCGACCCAAAGACTGTGCCCGATGAGTGCCCATAAAATGTTGGTATATGGCCGCCGAGTGGAGGGACTTGCCTAAAAGGGCTTTGGTGTAAATACACATAACAAGGAACACTGAAGAGCTCAGAAACACTGGAGAAAATGTTACAGTAACACTTGTGTTTGATGTGTGTGTGCACACTTGAGTGTGTTATTACATAGAACAGAGTATGATGTCAGTGCATGCATGCCGGTGTATGAGTGTGATGGGTGTGCAGATGGACATATGTGAGTGTGTGCGCGTACAGTACATGCCATTGTATGAGTGTGAAGGCTCAGACAGTCACATAAACAGGAACTTTCTTCATTTTTCCAGTCTGCTTACTGCAATGGAAAAATAAGGTAAAATGGAATTAGCCATTGATTATTATAAGGGAGATATTTGTTACTGGTCAAAGAATTATTGAAGAAGAAATCCGGTGTGATTCAATCCATAGCCCTGTTGTTTGAAGCTACCGAGTGCTATGTAGATATCATCATGTAGGTGTAGGTATCAGAACGGCAGCATTTGGTACAACATAGACCAAATTAGCAGGTAACACTAACAGATGCGGGCATCTCAGTACGAAACTATAAAAAAATAATTCAGTGGAAATGCATGGATTCAGTTGCTTCCGTAGCAGCAACTGGAATCCATGCATTTTCACAGAATTATTTTTGGAATCTGATCCCTTATCATACCTGTTCGTTCGTACTCGTCGCTCGACTTATCGTGACTAAATTCAAGATGGCGTCGAACGTTAAAATTCCTTTAGGTACTGTCTGTATAAATCGTCTTGTAAATAAACTACCAGTGCTTTTTCAAAGTTCTCTATGTCTCGTTTTAAATGTCAAGGCCCTCGGAAGTCTACCAATGAAGTATGGAGCTACTATATTATATGAGCCTCGTAAATGGTGTAAAACAGTGATTTATTTGCATGGCTAGGCCGATGCCCGAGGCACCACAACGAAACACTGTGTTGGTAGCATTGGCTAACTAGCACCAGATTTCTGAGTGCAGGGGACAAGCCGAGGTGAGCTATGAGAGCTATGATGCCTCTGCCGTCAATAGAGAGCATCCACTTTTTTGCTCCCATAATGGAATCTCCTGAAAAAGTTGAAAAGTTCAATGCCGAGTTAGGTTGAAATGGCACAGCAACTTTATAGAGTTTTACAATTACCATAACAACCAGGTTCACAACAAAACATTAATTGTATAAGAGAAACACAGCAGACCCACACATCGATAGCAAGACAAGGGACAAACCAAACCCTACCCAAACCAAACGTTACAAAATTCTCCAGACACAGGAAGGAAAAGGATGAGGCCCAACTCGGGACAATATGATACAAACATTGGAAGAGGCAAACATAAAGATTTAGCATAAGATAGTGGCATGAGGCAATGAAATGTGCATTAGTTGCATTACCGAGCATGATAAGCCTAGGTGTGCTTGGTAAGGATATCTGGGCCTCAACATCTGTCTGCATGGAAGTTTCCTGCAACAGACAATTAACACAAACACACACAATATAATTAGAAATCACAAATACCAATAAGACAGAAAGACAAAACTGAATTGGCAATACTGTACAAAATATATTTACATCAGTCAAAAGAAAGATGGCCTCTTCCTTCTTTCTAAAGTAAGACGTCAGTACTAGTTTAATGAATTGTATCTGCAGACTGAGGAACTACAGTATTTGCACTTAAACCCCATATCTGCATGCTTTAAGTTAAGTGTTCAGAGAAGCTATTGTAAACGTACTAATTACCAACCATTTCGTTCGAAAAATCTAAAACAACAATGTTTTTTAATACTTCAAAATAACATTTGATAAATTAACCTTACATTTTTCAGTAGCCATAGGTGTGTAGATTTGAACAAAATCTAGTTTGGTTCTTGTAGAACATTTGTCTATGTCATGTTATTCACCAAATGTTCATAAGTAATGAGATCAGTTTGAATACTCTGAATGGGCACTGCGCATGCGCGTAGTCAGTTTAGTGAATGACGAGTCTGACCCAAGTTGCCTGTAATGCTTTTATGCCTTTACGAGTTCCTGAGTAAAAGCTATAATACGGAATCCTGAATGATGTGTCACTCGTCTTTCAACAGTTCTTACCGGGACTTTTACTGCCTGAAATATCAGATTTTGTGTACCACGCTCGGAGTTTAGTGCTGGGCTGGTGGGTGCCAACCTTTTCAGGCACATCAACGTTTAGCCCGAGAATTCTCGTCGCATATAAGCGGATTTATACAGCATTACAAGACTGTTTACAGCTCTTCGAGTCATGGTAAAAGGTAATTTTTGGTACATAGCTAATTTAGATACACTTATGGTGTGGGTGCTTGCGTTTCTTTAGGAATCCGCCGTCTTGGTTTGTATAGAAATGAATATTAAGTGACACACGTAAGAGGTTGGACATACGGGATGGTTGGTAATATGTGACCTTCCGATAAGGGTGAAGTTACCTGTTCAGACGTTCAGCGTCCTCCAACGGTTTCGTCAAGCTGATGGGGTGCCCTGTCTATGGAGGTGCCTAGCAAGGAAAAAACGATTACCAAAACGATTAAATGGGGCTAAAATGAGCTTACACACACACACACTTTTAACTCAATTTCTGTTTGAGTGATACTATTGAGTAGCCTACTAGCCTAACTAATGGCTTCCCCAAAGGGGTGCCAGCTAGCTAGCTGATAACTAGCAGCTAGCTAAGGATAACTCAATGATTACTCAAATTCTTAAAATTGTTATTATACTACAAAACTATATGCTGCCAACCAACAAATATCGATAGAACATCATTCATAAAAGTTAAAACATATTTACAGGAGTTAACTACGGAAGCGTATTGCTGCCACACTAAAATAAATAAAAAGGCTCAGTATTATGTAATTACGTGAAAAGTTTCTTGTTATAACAATATCTTTTTCATGTTTTAACAAGATGTGTATCACGTTATTACATGAAATTATCACGTTATTTCATGATACTGATATTTTCACGTTATAACGTGAAAATATCATGTTATTTCAAGATATGATATTTTTTTGTTTTTACAAGATATATATCACGTTATTACATGAAATTATCACGTTATTCAAGATAATGAAACTAAACGAAACGAGAGGCAAGAATAGGATATGCTCGTTTACATGACTCAATCAAATTCTATTTTTAGCTCGGTTTAAGACATTCTCGTTATTGAACACGGTGGATGATATTGTTATAGGCCTATAGACCCTTTCAAGAGAGTTCCATTATCAGCATCATAGTTGGCCCCAGATTGGGGCCCAAATAAGAACATTCAAGCATTGTTTTTGTTTTTATTGTTGAAAGGGTCTATAGCCTATTATATGCGAACACCCAAGCATTGTCCACAATATTCTGCACCTGTGTGCAGTAGGCTAGCCTAGCGGAGTGGCAATCGGGAGAGTCGGGAGGATTCCCGGTGGGGCCGTCCTGATTAAGTGTGATCTCAAAAAGCGCATGCTATTGCTGTTTGAATATTTTCTTTGCTGTGCTCTCCAGCAGCCTGTACTGTGCGACTGCAGCGCTTCACTCACTCTCCGCGTCCCTTCCCCACAGCCTTAGAAATGACAGCGCTGACCTGACATGCAGGCTACCGAGCCAGAGCGCTCTATACATTCACCCACATTGCGTGAAGATTCGCATATTTATCAAAGCCCTTTCTCCCTCTTGCGCCAATTAGCGAAAGTTTTATTTATTGTGTTGATAATAAGATAAAGCAGAACTATCAGACTGTGTGAGCAGGCTATCCTGCACAGAACCTCTCTATCGGCCTCCTTTTCAGCGGCTCTCTGCCGATACACACACATCCCTCTTCGCTGCTCCTCAGTCAGCTGGGAATTGACCACACAAGTAGCCTACACACATGCACAAAAACAAACACTCATCAAGCAGCACTGTGTAATAGCAATCAGGGTGCAAGTTCATAGACACGACTAGTTATCATTTATGCCAGCCATGAGCTCTCGTGGACTCGTTTAGTTTAGTTTCGTTATTTTGAAATAACATGATAATTTCATGTAAAAACGTGATAAATATCTTGTAAAAACGTGAAAAAATCATATCTTGAAATATCATTATCATGAAATAACGTGATAATTTCATGTAATAACGTGATACATATCTTGTTAAAATAATACTGAGCCTTTTTATTTATTTTAGTGTGGCAGCAATACGCTTCCGTAGTTAACTACTTTCAGTATTTAAAAAAAAAAATTCTAGCAGAAGCTAACGTTAGCAGAAGTTACACAAGTCACTCTAACATTAACGTTACCACCCGTAGTAGCTAGGCACAAAACCAAACATGCACACTCAAACACTCAAAATTTTCGTTTGTTCAGTTCAATTAAATATCACTGAAGTACAAATATGAGTGAACTGAGTGGGCTACTCTATCAAATAATTTTCTAGTAGGGGCTAGCAATAGAAGTCAATCTGACATAATGCACAACACCTATCTAGATCCAGTTATCAATATGGCTCCTACATTATGGTGGCAAATCAAGCTATCAATCAATCAATCTATATACGTTTTCATATAAACAAATTTCAAATGAGTTTTCTTGCAAAAATATATCTAAATGACTAGCATACTGCTGCATAATTGCTGCACCTTGAGTCATGCGAGAAGTAGCATCCGATGATCCCGCTCAAAGTTACCAGATAATCATTAGCAGTAAAACTTTGTTTACTGTAGTACACCGGAAGTGTGACCGGTCTGGCCCTTAGACATTCTCTACCATGATCTTTGCAAATCTACAGCAACCTGCTTTAAACAAATATACAGTAAGCGTTTTGCTTATTCCACAGTAACTATGCTGTGAAAACTACAGAATCTTGTTACAGTGTGGTCAATTAAGGTATTGTTTATTATGAACCATTTTACACAAACAAGTAGCCTAAATTTGGGGATTTCCAACTTTTTCAATCAGACAGTTAACCAGGGAAAGAGACAAAACAAAACACCAAAAGGTCATTACATATTGGTGCATCACACCAGGATCATCAGAGTAGAGTTGTTTTCTTTAACTAAGTTTAGTTGCATTGGGGAGTTGTTTTTTTGCTCCATAAGGAGAGTTTTTGTGGGAGGTCAATAGGCTCAGTTATGGAGGTTACTTGTGATGTGCTTACACGAAATAACTACCATTTCCCATGAAGTGAGACATACTGTAGATGTAGAAGTTCAGTTTATAATGGTGTGTCTGTACGTGTTGGATTTGTCTGAACTCACCCTCGCTCAGTATGGTTTCTAGATAACAAGCCCACAGTAGCTTGTCAGTTGATTGGCCAGTTATTTCTTCTCTCTGGGTGGACATTATGAAAGCTACCACTGCTGCATGGATGGAGAGGGAAATGTCAGTCAAACCATTAAAGGAAAGTCTCCAAAGGCTAAGATATGTTATAAGGTAATAAAGCTCTCATGCAGTGTTTGTTTCCGCATATAAAAGCCTTTTGCACATTGTGTGTGGTCTTGTGATTGTAATCAAACTGGGTTATTGGGAGCAGTTTTGTGAAGAGCCCTGTGAATATTTCCCATCCTAGCTGACGTACTCCCACACTTCATATATTCAGGCCGCCAAGAAAAGAAAAAAAGCACATTGGCTGGTAGAGTCACCCGGGAAATGGAGAAACTGCAGAGACTGAAAGTCATTAAGAAAGGCAATATGCCTCTAAAATTGCATTAGCATTCTTGCATGATAAATGCCACATATTTGTTTTCTATGAAGTGAAATAACCTTTCACTAATCTATTCCTGGCAGATGGAGGGAGAAATCCCACATTGAATGTTATTGTATCTTACTTTACTTATTTAGTTTCTTAACTACTGACAGTGACAAACTGTAAAGCGTCGGAAATTCAATTCCATGAGGATAATTGCAGACGTATTGATGTAAAAGAGCTGGTCAGTGATTCTGACCCCACACCCGGCTCCAAAGGGACACTGAGACAGTGAAAGGAAATCTGCATGTCAGGCTCCGGCACCACTGAGTTCCCAGACTCTTTATGGAAAGTCAATGAACCGACACGTGAGTGCACAAAAAGCCAGCGTGACGCAGTGGGCCAGATGGATTTTTCCTATGTCAGTTTTTCAGACTCAAACTAAGTGAAAGGGAGAGGGTGCTATTTGATAGGAGGAAAGAAAAGGTTGTCTTCACCTATAATCAACACTTCCCTTTCTATCTATTAGGAGCTTGTTTGTATTTTACTCAACACCATTTTATCCTTTATCACTTATCGCAAATATTCTTGTCGGTCTGATCTGATCTAACGCGGTTACTTTTAATCAGATGCACTCTACGTTTTATGATTTTTAGATGTTTTACTGCATTTTTACGGATGTGTTTTATGACTGTTATGTATTTTTAACTTTATTGTACTGTCATTTTTCTTTCTGTCATTTTAATTTTTAAACTATTCTTTCTCTTATGGTTTTATTTTTTGAATTTATTTGGCTGTTCTATGCTTTTGTCTTTGTAAAGCACATTCCCTAGCAGTGTGAAATGCACTAAATCAAAATGTCTTGCCTTACCTGTACAGAACATGGTGTTTGATAGCGTTGATGTCACATTTATTTTACTGACTGTTTGCGTTTTCTTCTGATTTCGCACTCTGCCATTTCCTCTGAAATATCTCCAAACTATTGACATCCCTGGCAACACAATGGGAAAACGGTCCCATTGTATATGTTTGCGCATAATTTACTGCCTCTAATACAGCACATGCACAGTAGGTTGAGTTTGAAGTCATGTTAATAGCCAGGCAGAAAATGCTATACAATTCCAATATGGCCGAATATAAGACAATCTATCCTCATTCACTTTCTATACCATTTTCTGTTGATTTTACAATTTTACTGAAATGTCACCTTTAGAATTGCATTATTAGTCAAGAAAAGGAAACATACTCACACAAAGGGAATTGCATGTGTTCTCATTAGAGTCAGCAGACTTCTGAAAGGTATGACGGTGCATTAAAGAGACAAGAAAGCAATGACTTTATACATGACTACGTGTGTGTGTGCGTGCGTGTGTGCGCGTGTATGTGTGTGTGTGTGTGTGTGTCCGTGTGTGTGTGTGTGTTTGTGTGTGTGTAAGGATCTCTGTGATCCTGATGGAATGCTTTGAACTTCAGCTGTGCCTCCCTCCATATAACTAATGCATGTTTCATTCTACCAAAGACATTGCCAAGGAATAATATGAATAAGTAGGGATGCCATCATTTGGCTGCTGCTCGGTATATCTCTGCCACACAATAGGGCTTGTCTTTTGTGGAATATAAACATTGCTGTGAAACTGGCAGCCGTCTAGAGTAAAAACAGACCCCAGTGAATTCTTACATGGGACTAACAAAGACTCTAGGACAAACAACAGCTTCTGCTGCAACACATATGGTGTATAAAACATACAAAGATACACTACTGGATAGACAGACCATCAATTTAATGATGGAGGATGGCATATACACAGACAGAGAGATGGACAGACAAAAATAGATAATCCGAAAGGCAGAGTGATCCAGAATAGTCCAGTATAGGCCTTTTCAGTTCACGGCAAACATCCCAATTCAAACACCTGCCTCATTTAGTGCATTTGCAAACTTGACCACAACTATGGCTTGGATGAAGGCTTCAGCTTGACTGATCTCCACTCCCCTCTCTACTCGGTGTAATTGTTTTGTAGCTCAAGCATGGATCTGAATACTCAACAACCATCGAAATGACTTCAATTTGCAGTGTTGTTGAGGAAACTGTTATAAATCTGCAATAAAACTTCAGCCCATGCGCACACACACACACACACACACACACACACACACACACACACAGACAGAGAGGGGCCAAACCCCAGCTACTTCACACACACACACACACACGTGATGGAGTGGCCAGAACTCGGAGACGGCTGCGCTGTTAGCCGTCGTAGACGAACATCCTCATTTGGTGTGTGTGTGTGTTGAGCGTGTAAATGCCACCCTGTCAGACCTCTGTGTCAGAGAGAAGCACAGTGACGTGACAGACAGGTGTGACATTTACCTTCTCCTATTTTCCCCCTTCAGCTCAATCCATCTCTGTCCCAGTCTTAAAGCCCTTGCCTTTAAATACAGCTCCCTTCCCCTTTACAATCACTTACCCAGATGCAATTAGACTAAGACTAATTACCTGTATACCCCTCATGTCAAGATGTGGAGTGCAACAGCCATGCATAGCACTGTACTTCCCTCCAGGCTTCTCACTGAGGTAAACATGCATACTGTTAACTCATTTTCATCAATGAATTGTTGAAACCAGGCATTTTTCAAAACAAAATAAAAAATTGTTTTGGAAGGGACAGTCATGAAGTGATCACCGCAAACCTCAAAATAATTGTTTTTGTTTTTATGCATTGTTTTCTTGCCACATTGGACGGGGTTTACCAAAAATATGAAATGATGATCATTTTTGTGTTCTGAATTTGGCCACATAAATGTTAAGATAAAAATGACATCAACCCCACATTTGACATTAGTTACTTTAAAGAATTAAAGAAATAAGAGTTGATGGAGTTCAGCAAAGGGGCATATTTATTTCTGCGCAGTGTAATAATATTGAAAGTCCATGTAACATCCAGCTATAAGCCCATCACCAGGCCTGCTCCATGCTAAATGTAAAACCCTTTCATGTTTAGAAGTAGCTGGGCTTTGGCCCCTCTCTGCCTGGTCCCACTGCATGCAGTCGACTGTTTTGTTTACTGCATATGGTGGGGTGTAATTCCCCAAAAGAATCACACGCAGAACTTTCTCCCAGTTACATCATAATCAGGCCATCGGACCCACAGATGAACTGATTTGGAGCTCTCTAATCCAGAAGCAACGGATGCAATTAATCAATAGGTTGACTTGTTTACTATGCGTAAGTGTGGTAGGCATGCACAATGTACTGAGGAGGATAAAAAATAAATAAAATCACAAACAAGCAAGGATCTTTAACAGGGTCTTTGAACTGATGGTCTTAGGCAAATGCAGTTACTGCAGAGACTTCCAACATGTTGGATCTTTAACAGGGTCTTTGAACCGATGCTCTTAGGCAAATGCAGTTACTGCAGAGACTTCCAAAACCTCTGCTGCTTTCAGAGTACTCTTCAGGGGACTATGACTTGAATTTAATCACTCTTGGCTCATTGTCTGGATAGCAGAGACCTCAATACTCCATATGGATATGTGTGTGTGTGTGTGTGTGTGTGTGTGTGTGTGCGCGCGCGCCCAAGCGTCGGTTCTTTTGATACATTCATTTTTTTTTGTGGTGGTGTGTAGAATCCAATTTGCCTGACTCATGTGGGGTAAAATGCAAATAAAGGAAAACAGGGTGTTCTTTCCAAAGCCTGGACTGATTGTGAGCCCTGATCAGGACAGGTGTTTCATTTAAGCAATGTTGCTTTCCCCACCATGTGACCTAACCTATCAGTGTTTGTGTGTGTGTGTGTGACAGAGATAGAGAGAGAGAGAATGACAGAGAGAGAGAATGTGTGTGTGTTTGTGCATGTGCATGTGTGTGAGTGCTCATATGTGTTTTTTGGACACAAGTAAGGAGTAAAGCACATGCCTTTCTTGTGAATCTGCCTGAAAACGGAACCGTGGGTGGTATTACTGCATCAGAAGAAAGCAGTTTCCCTTTTTTCATTCTTTAGAACAGAGCCGCCTTGAGGTCACAGAGAAAAATGAGTAAGCCATTCAGTGTGCGCACAAAAAAGGGCTGAAGGTGGGACAAAGGGAATTATGGGATTTTCCTGCAAATCTAGTCAAGTGAAGAAGGGGTGCTCCTCAACCTGAAACATTATGGCTACTCTACAGTTTGTGTTCTTTCCATTCACTGGATTCTACATGAACAGTTCCTCCGTCTCTCTCTCTCTCCCTCTAAATCAGTGGATTCTATATTTAGTTTTTGGTTCTCAGTGCAGCAAAAGGTTGCAAAACGTTGACAAGAATGGGCAAATGCATCATAAACTCCTCAGTTGTGCGGCAGAGAGGAAGACCGATTTGGTTTTGCCCTGAGGCATTCAGTGTGTGTGTGATGTGCACCACCCCCCACCACCCACCACCCGAGTGTGAGGCTGACTTTACACTTTTTTCTCTCTTGGTCTCTCTCTCCCTCTCTCTCTCTCTCTCTCCCTCTCCCTCTCTCTCTCTGTGTGTGGAGCCACTAAAGCTCTATGAGGTCAGCTGTGCTGATGTGCAAAAGGTGAAAACTACTTTGCCATCACCTCGGGACTGCTGTCTGCTCGGGACCGAGTGGAGACACTTTACAAGCAGGCAGTGTCGCGACGAATTCCGCTCAAATCCGACTGAATAACCCTTTCGCCCATAATTCAACATCACTTATTTACTTCCGCTGCCAGAGAAAATGAGGGCAGGACGACACTCTGATCTATTCTGGAATCAACCTCCTGTTGAAGACACAGCTCCTCACATGACCTGTTGGTGTCATATATCTCTCTGTATGATTTCAATATCTGAAAAAAAATCAATTAGAAACAGTATAGTCATCCTTTTCTAACATTTCCTATCACTGCGCTACACACGAGTGAGAACCACTGTCAGCTCCCTTCTGTCTCACTCCGAGTACAGACTGTGCGGTTGACATTAGCCAGATGCTATAGTAGCCAAGTCTACAATCAATTAGAACAAACAGGAAGTCCTCTCTGCAGTCCAACACATCAAAGTCATCTAATCCTTTCATTCAATAGATTCTATTGTTTACATGGCCCGTGAACATTTTTTCACCATTTCTTTTTGAATATATCTGATCGACCTTTTAATTGTTGGGCAGGAATTCTTATCCGTTCCCCATTTATTCTTGGAGCTTAAGTCTCACTGATCGGACTTAACAGATCTCCTTCGCCCTTGTCTCTTTCTTCCTCCCATTTTCTCCCTCTCCCTCTTGTCTTTTTCTCTCACTTTCTTTTCTCCAAACCGGTAATATGTGATATGGCCCTCAGTCTGCCGATCCCGCACCCTTTGAGATGAGTTCTTCAAAGCTGCAGCCTAATCTATTCTTTATTAGGTTCCTTAAAGTAATTATTCCTCCAGGGCTGAGGTGCCGCGTTAAAAAGGAAATGAGCGAGGAGAGGCGAGTAGTGGCGAGGAGAGGAGGCGAGTGGCGAGGAGAGGAAAGGAGGGGAGGAGAGGAGAGTAGAGGAGAAGAGAAGAGAGGAAAGGAAGCGAGGGGAGAGGAGAGGAGAGTAGATGAGAGGGGCTGGGCTGACTGGGCTGGAGCTCAAGTTCTCCGCTGCAGCGGTGCATCTCTCCGTCTCTCCATCTCATTTTACAAATGGCCTCAGAGACGGATGGTGCTGAGAGTTGGTGTTGGTGCTAACGGCTTTAAGCACTCCTTTGTAGCACCACTCAAGACAAGCTGAGCATTTCTTTTCAGCTTGAGGCTGATATTCCTTCTAGTGGCCTCTGTGTTTTTCTTCTTGGTGGACTAAATGTTCATGTCATAGGTTGAATTACCTGTGGTACAAACCTGAACCAAATCTAAAAAAAACTGTAAGATTAGCCTTAATGTCTGTGTTGTATTGAATGTAGATTCACAGCTAGTCTGTCATGCCCTTACAATAAAAGCACAAAGTGCAAGCAATAGCCTACTGTGCAAGCACTATGCATTAGTGATGATATGTCATATAGGGCTTAATCAGTGATGCCAGTAACGCATTAGTCTGTTTTGACCACTTTTTTCAGTAACGAGTAATCTAATGCGCTAACTATTCACAAACCAGTAATCAGATTCAAGTTACTTATCTAAGTCACTGTGTGTTACTATTTTTGTCATTTTCCTTAGTAAAAAGATATATTCTTTGCTTTCTTCTTGTCTCGGGGATTAACGTCATGTAGGCTATGCTCAGTTTTCAGCATAAGGACAACTCACGTGTAAAACCACGCGACACAAACGTAAACAACAATGGAGGGTGGAGAGAGATGCACATTTTATCTATAGTCATTATTTTGAGATTGTGTCAGCTAAACATGACAACATTAAGGTACATTGTACATTCTGTGCTGGTGACAAAGTGCTGTTTAGCTAGACATCCCAAGTCTCCCAACGTTTTGGGAGTTTCCTACATATTGATAGCGACTTCCTGACGCCCGCAAAGTACATAAAATCTCCCGGAACCTAGAGCGAACAAGAGCACGCAAGCCAGACCGGACTTCAAATCGCGTGTGCATCTGATTTTAGAGAGAGGAATGGTGCATGTGTGCCTGATCTGAAGCGCATCCAAGACAGAGCATCCTGGTCTGTTTTGCTAAATCAACCAATCAGTTTTCAGTGTAGGTGGGCTTATATCTCTTTTCTCCCGAACTTAATTAATCAGTTCAGTCAGTGTATCTAGGAACAGGAGCGTCATGGCAGAGTCAGTGCCCCTCAAAAAGGAACATTTAAGACCCATTTAACATCAGACTACACAAAAGTGTACCCAATTGTCTCATCAGAGTAAAACATAATGATAGTCTTGCACACTGCACTGTTTGTAACAGTGACTTTAGCATTGTGCACGGCGGGTTACAGTAAATGATTGCAAGACTTGTTGAGGTGAGTTTAACAAGTGTAATTTCATTTGCATATTACTCATTTGCTGCCTATACTAGATGGACAGTTGCCAAGGCTACATGAAAAGGCCAAACTACCAAAATCTACATATTTTACTATTACAGTTTCTATCAATAGGCCTTCCTTATTTGGTGTACTGACTAGACATTATTGAACAAACATCTACATTTCAGTATCTAAGTAGGTTAGGTTGGGATGTCTGCTATACATTGTTGACATTACTGTTAAAATGCACTTCCAGTATAGTGAGTATTGGCAAAACCGGTTATCATTTTTATGTTGAGGCAGTGGGGGTGTTGTCGGCAGCTGCTGAAAGTATAACTAATAAAGTAATTTATCTAACTTAGTTACTTTTAAAAATCATGTAATCAGTAAAGTAACTAAGTTACTTTTTAAAGGAGTAATCAGTAATCAGATTACTTTTTCAAGGTAACTGTGGCAACACTGGGCTTAATATATAATATTTCTCTGAATCATTGATTCAAACCAGTCTGTAAGCAAAACAAGGAAGTTGCAGATTGGAAAGTGTTTAACTGTTTGGTTAAGAATACTGCAATATATGGTACATAATCAGAGATTAATATGCAGTTATCGAAATTTGCAAGGAGGATCAAATAGCAGTGGTCTTTCTTTACTGACATCTGATCCCATACTACCATATCTCTCTCGTTTGACTTGCAGACATGAAAACATACGAGCACATTTATCATTTTTCTTACCTTGACAAATCTCTGTGATAAATATCTGGTTGTGCGAAAGGTTGCTAAATGCAGACAAACCTAGAATTAGTGTATTACAGGATTAATGTTCATGCTGGTTCATGTTCATATTTGAAATTCATAAATAGCACATACATTTTGATGTAAGATATTTTAAAAGGAATAGCTATTTTGCTCAAGGACTTTCATTCGAGAAAATCTGACTGGGACTCTGATCTGATGCGTGTTTGGTGAGTTTCAGAGCACAACTTAAAGTGTTCATGAATATGATGAAAACAGCAAGGTTTTTGAGAGATTCGGTGTATGTGCATTTATGTATTGTTGCAGCCCCGGTTTGGTTGTCATATCATGTGAACAGGGCCTTTGACCATAAACTTTTTGTTGATATGGGATCATGAATGTGTGTGTGTCTGTGCTAGTGCTTGTGTGTGTGTGTGTGTGTGTGTGGATGTTGTTGAACTCTGGCTTCATGCAAACAGCATACAACATAAATAATTCTATATTTCCTCTGTAAACAGAAACGAGTTTGACTGCACTTCTGTGTACTTTAAAGTGAGAACATATTTATTAATTAAAGCACAAGAACATTGAAACGACAGCTGAATCCATTTATTTATGATGTCTTTCCTTTCTGGAGCTTGCACTATGAAAGTCAGAGAAAAGGGGGGGGGGAAACTAACATTGGATGAAGGCAGTTAATGACAACAGGAGGAACAGTACTGGACTACTGGACATATACAGTAGAGAGAGAGAGAGAGAGAGAGAGAGAGAGAGAGAGAGAGTGGTTCATTTCTGTGTCAGTTCTTTAAACTTTTAGTAGTAACTGGAACACATCATGGCCTTGATAATACCATTTGGGATACTTCTGCTGTTGTTTCACTCTAGACCAAAGGAAGGTGAGATAAAGAGAGCAAACGAGAGAGAGAGGTCTTTGCAGATGAATGTGTCCCCCTCAAAGACAATATCCCTCCATAAAAAAGAGAGAAAAAACAGGCCAAGGACAGAGAAAAGGTGCCCCACACACAGTAGCCAGAAAGGATATGTTTTGAGAGTTTATAACGGGGTATCTGAGGTATTGATACTTACAGGTGTTACTTTGGGGGGCTCTGCATTGTCCCATATAGAGAGCCGATAGTTAGTGATGCATTCTTGAGACAGCAGTTCTTTCCTGTGCATGTGCATTTAACAACAGATATATCACTGGGTAGAAATGAAAAGAATAGAAAGATGGGAGGAGAAAACACAGAGGGAGAGAGGAAGAGACACGATGAAGTCTGGTGTAACATGATTGGATCTGCTGAAGCCCTCAGTAGAGAGATACTGCTGGGATTAATGAGAGGTGTTTGAACTGATGTTAAAATCACAGTAAGGATCAACAGATGTGAGACTATTTATAACCACATGACAAATTAGAGTACAGTCACACAGGGGAACAAAATGTCCTTATGAAACCAGATGAGACAGTTTCTATTGGAACTATTCCATTTTCAGTAATACAATTGAGGAGCAAGATTTTCCATCAAATTTGAATTAATGTGAGCCAACACTGACTTTGCTTTCTGTTTTAATCCATGTGTTGGATGGGTGGAATATTGAACAGTTCGGCTGAAATACATGACTGTGGTGTATAAGGACATGGACACCCAAATTGGATTAATAGAAATGACTGATTTTGTGAACAATAGGGCTCTTAAACCCTGTAAATTCCTACAAGGCATATTTCTTCAATAGAAAGAATGCACATTATACAATTGGGAGAGACCAGGTTGGACAAGAGGAAAAAACACTGATAGCGTTCAGTAGTGTTCATGCATCATAATCAGAGTCACCATGGTTTCAGTAACAGGTTACACTTTTATTTCTAATGCAGATTATAAAGCCTAGTTGTGTAGAATAAGCATTCGGATACACTTATTCATGAACATGAATGCAGCGTGGGTAACTTGTGTAGCCAAGAATCAACATGTTTAACCAAATGCCATAATGATGTGTGGTATCACACTGAAACACACGTTTAGAGAATTACCAGGATGGTAATTGACTGAGGCCTTTGGCATGCAGACAACGGAGGCATGGATTGTATATGTTTACCTTTCAAAGGTTGAATGGGCAAGACACAAGATTTAAGTGTCTTGGCATGATGCGTGGCAAATGGTGCCAGACATGCCATTGTCAATAACCGCCATGCTGCTGCTGGTGTTTTCGCACTCAACAGTCCCTCATTGTGTAGCTGGAATTATCCACCATGTCCTGCATCCAGCCAGTGGCAAGAGGATGACTTATAAAGCTGCAGCTCAGGCTAGGGTGCATTGTAAATAATAACAGATGGACGACTGTATATTTAATTATACCCTGATGTAAACATGTATTGAAAGCTGATTACCTTGGGGGCTGCCACATTTTTAGGCAAAAGAAAGAGAAGCACAAATACGAAAAAGGGAGGGTTTTAAGAAACAAATCCTTGGTGTGATGAATACCGACACCCACTGTTGGAAGCAGATGGGATGACAGTGTTCAGGAAAGTGCCTTCTGTGTGAGCGCACTGCAGGACAGATGCGGCTTGGAGGTGAAGTGTGGCTTTTGTGGTACTTATTGGGGTTTGCAATTAAAATCGAATAATAACTTATCATCAGCATCTCAACATGGCGATCTGCTAATCAATGTTCACAGCATGAATCATCACTGGATAACCCCCCCCCCACACACACACACACATCTTAAGATAAAAAACAAACCAAGATCAGTGCACAGAGACAAAGTTTTCAAACCATGTCCTCGAATAACAGCTTGAACAATTTATGAGCAAATTGACAGAAGGGTTGCTTACAGCTTACACTGCCATAGAAGACACAATGAGTGTGAGCACTGAGTGTTCAATTATGACTCACACAGCGTCTTGGCATCCTTGTACTAAACACTCTGCTGTACACCATGAGAACACTGTTAAGGAGTACAGCCAACCCACTACTCCATGATTACTCGTGTATGGTCACAGTTACCATAAATGCAAACAACCAAACAGTGCTCACCACAACATAAGTCAGGGGCTAACCAAGGATGAGAGTGGCAGCTGTTTATGGCGTTAAATTATGGTGATTACTGCTGATCTGTGAATATGATCGTGACACCAATCAAGACAGAAATTGATGAGCCAAATCCTTATGAGTAAATTAATCTATCTGCTCCATTATCATTTGGGCATCATTATTGAAATTAACACCTGTGTCTAAAATGTTTACTTTCCCTTTGGTTCATTTGAGTAAAAGACACTTGCATAAGTGGCATTGTTAATGAGAAGTGTATTCCATTCGTTAGATGAATGGTGCATAGTACCCTAAAAGGGTTGCCACATTTGATTTGAGAACCCCCCCCCCCCCCGACCCCCCAAAAAAAATTGGGGTGGGGGGGGGGAATATAAGTTTCAAAGGGGATATCAACAATGACAGTTGCAACCTGCCAGTCTATCTCTCTCTATCTCTCTGGTGTGCACTCAAGATGCGTTTCTCAATTAATAAGAGTAAGTAACGAGATGCTGCTGCATGATCATCCTTGCAACACGAAGTTGGTGCATTTTGACATCGTGAACATTTTCAAAGAGTGAAAAGGAGTTAGCAGTAACTATTTTTGTTGCCAATCAACTAAAAGCATGCCGTTTAAACTCTATTTTTGCTGCCAATCAACTAAAAGCATGCCATTTATGTCTGTACGTAGGCCTTTAATTATCCGGGACAGTAGAATCAATACTTTAAGAATGACTATTTAATCAGGTTTGTATTTTTGTTATTAGTTTTAAAACAGCCCAAAGTAAGTTGTTTTACCTTTAGCTTTGAAGCCATTTTGATGGTAAACAAACTTGTAATAGGGCAGTGTTTCTCAAACTTTTTTTCTGGGGACCCACTTTTTAAAAATGACAGACTATCGCGACCCAACTCATGACTGTGGTAGTTAACAAACTAGGGGAATCGTAGCCTACACCTAGCATAGCTAAAGCTTAGCTGGCAACGCCTCGCAGGCAGAAAACTAGACTGACTGCTAGCCACAGACATCTTGCAAGAATGGTGAAACATTACCTGGTTAGTAGCCTAGTAGATATAGATAGCTCTTTGGAAATTGTCTTCGCCTGTTGCTAGTCTTTTGGCTCCAAAACAAAACCACATGCACCGTGTACAGGGGGAAGGACTCAAACCATGAGAAGTACTTACAACAGCAAGATAAAATATAAATAAAAAATATAGGCCTACTATAGGGGAGCTCTAGAATCGCCTAGAGTGTGTAATTAGAGGGCCGACACTTGACCAGACAAAGTGCCATTCGTAAGAGGTTATGTGCCATCCAAATGATTTTGGAAACGTTATGTTAAGGTAAAAAAAAAAAACTGTTAAGGGTGCCTTTAAAATCATAGTTCCATGTCTTGTCATGTGGGTTTCTCTAACTTGTATTACTATTTGAAGTTTTTACCTGGGTGTATTGTTTCAGTATTGGCATCATGACTAGCCTACTACTGTACTGTAAGACCTGAGACAGTGCAGGCTGCACGATCACAACAGACACGCCCACTTCAGCCCTGCACAGCTAGCTTCCCCAGAGTTTTAGCTACACCTGGGACTAATCACTAATAACCCCTGCCCTTTATATTCATTTTGAACTCCTCACCTTGACGTGAGGTATTGTTGTTTGTGACTCTACTAAGCCTGTTGTACTAGAACTTGTTTGATTCTGAACTCTTCGTTTTTGACCTGTTTGCCTGTTCTTCGACTACTCTTTGGATATCGCTACTTGGATTGTTTATTGGACTTGTAACCTGCTACTTGAACTACATACAAATAACTTGGTTGCTGCATCTGAGTGAGGTTCATTCATTACAAAAACAGACAGACATTCCAATTAAAAATTCAGCGTGATGCCATAAGGTTCACAAATTTCAAGGTTATATTGGATTGTTATAATGACTGCAAATCAATCTGTTAACCTGCTTAATTGTCTGCATTTAACTAGCATAATCTTTTTTTCTTGCATAAATTTATGCAATTTTGAAAGAAGAAACAAATGTGTTCCCAGGTTGACAGCAGATGTCTCAGTATGTACAATAGCCTATAATGTGAATGTAGAAAAAGCTACAATATTCAGGCAAGGTCTAAACAGTCGTCAGTGGGGGGAACCATTTATCGTTGAATTCCAATAGCAGCTGATCAATAATTTGTGATCTGTGTAGTTTTATTGACATGTTTTTATCAAAGGCTACATGGTAAATAAGCACAAAAACAAAGTGCAAGGTCTTTAAAAAATTTGATTCTATAAACCCACACAAACAGGTATTTCAAAACCTGCCCTTTCAAGGTTGCGATCATTTCACATGGGATGTAAGGTCAGTGTGATTTGAAACACTGGGCCCTGACTTTGGGCCACAGTCAGGTGATCATGTGCTTTGAAGTATTCATTTCCTCATCCCCCATTCCATTTGACAGGTGTGTTTGAAGGCTAGCACCTCAGGCAGTGTAGAGAGGAAATCATCCATGCAAAAGACCACAGGTGTATGACACATGGCAAATAATGAGCTGTTTCTGTAGAGTGACATTTTCCTTAGCATGCGACATATGTCCAGGATGCATTCAGATGCTATACCTGCACCAAATTATATTGAACAAACACTAAACAGATGCAAGGGGTGGCAGTTTGGCATCTATTTACTATATTCTTTGGACTATATGTAGAGTGTGTATGACACAAATCACGAATTTACAGAAATACGCGTTCAACCCCACAGGGTGCTCAGTATGTGTGGGTTCAACAAGCCTACTGACAACCTCATAGCTTCCTCATTATTATTGGTAACATAAAAACTTCTTCATCTCATCAAGCTTCAAGCGTTTGTTTACTAATAAATGGGTTTTGGCCTAGTCACAAAGATAAATACGAGCACAGCGAGTTCTGCCCCGGAGCAATCAAGTGGTCAGACCAGCCAGAACAGTCTGGAAATATGGCCATGTTAAATAACTCACCAGTCACAAGCTGCACACTGGCAGAACCCATGCCAGTTGCTATATAACTGACCTTTGATCACAGCCTTTCCTATAATGTAGCTGATCAGAGAACAGATCTGTCTGCAAGCCAACACATCACAGGAATGGACACAAGCACACATGGTCCACTGGAGGGGACCCCAGAGCAAGCACGCAGGGGCCTAGCCGTGCTTAATCAAAGCTTATATCCCTTATGATCCCGTTTTAATTCGGCTTATCCCGCTGAGGTGAGAGGAGCGTGAGGCTGGTTGGCTGGAGGGGGTGATTCCAGGGCAGGCGTCCAGGCCCCTGTGCTGCAGCTCTGCTACTGGGGAAAGAGGATCAGAGGGGGAGGAGGGAGGGTGCTAACGGATCCAATCCTGCTTAGAGCATCACAGACACGTGGAGTGATGACAGGAGAAGAATAGACCGCCATCAGGAAGAACATTAAATGTGACTCATCCTGGACACTGCAGGCGTTAGCTTGGAGATCCAGGCTTATCTGAGCTCAGCCAGAATCACAGACTGAGACAGACAGGTTACTGACCACAATGACCCTTATTCATCAGAGCTGTGGATGGCCAAGCGTAGGGACACATTTACACAATATGAGTTCATCAATGTCATCTTTAGTTTGTCTCTACCTCTGATCATTAACTATATTTTTCACAATGGAAACTTTTCTGAATTCTTCTTAATTTTAGAAAAAGGCCCCCACTTAAACCGTACTTAGGTACTATAATTGACAATAAGCTCACATGGAAGGCAAACACTCTAGCAAGATACACAAAGGCACAACAAAGATTTTATTTCTTAAGAAAACTGCGTAGCTTTAATGCTGATACAGCGATTTTGAGGCTGTTTTATTTAACTTTTATACAGAGTGTTGTGACCTTTGAAATTCAGTGTTGGGGGTGGTCTTTCTAATCAAAACAGGAATATGATAGACAAAATTACAAAACTAGGCAGGAAAATAACTGGATCAGAAGTGAAAAGTATCATGCAGATTTCTGACGAATACACCATTAATTTGGCTGTGAAGATACTAGATGATCCATCCCACCCCCTCTTCTCTGAGTACTCCCCTCTCCCCTCAGGACTCTGCTATAGAATGCCACATGCAAAAACAAACAGAGCTATTACATCTTTTGTGCCAAGGAGCATCCAGTTGTTAAATAGGTTGAATTCAGACAGGTTGATACCATCCTAAAGCATGCATACACACTTTTTTAATATTGTATGTTTTTTGGATTTGTTTGTCATTCTATGTATCAATGTGTGAGTCTGTATAAGTGTCATTCTATGTATCAATGTGTGAGTCTGTATAAGTGTTGTCTAGCTCTGTGTAACTTATGGCTCCCAAATGCAAGACAAATTCCCCCTTGGGGCAATAAAGGTTTCATTCTATCATACTGGTTTTGGCCTGTGCCAGAGTACGTCAGCATACTGGTTTTGGCCTGTGCCAGACAACATAGAGATGACTGAGATATTTAGGATGCCGACACACACACACACACACACACACACACACACACACACACACACACAATTTAATCTGTATGTAAACATATTTATTGGACATAGATATCAATGTAATACTGTAATGGTCACCCATTAAAATTATGTGTTTTATTTTGAGCATGTACTCATTGTATGGTTTTGAATGTTACTGTTTGTATAATAGTAATTATGTGAGTCATGAACATTAGATAGGATACCAGAAATGAGGTAAACACACGGGTATAGGACTGATTTTCACACTGATAATATTAGGCTATTGATTGAATTGATATTATTGTGTATTATAACTATTCTCCTTATTATATTTGACCAACATTCTAATCTGTTCCCTTTGGGCAAAGGTGTCTGCTAAATCCATAACCATAACCATATTATTAGCCTACTAATTTGCTTAATGTAGGCCTAACAACTTTATTTTTTTAAAACTGTTTACTCTCAATTTTAACTATTGTAATGTGCATAACCATAACCATACCCATATACATACAGTATGTGAGTCAAGCATTCAGTTTGGACGGTATTTTCTCATAGAAGCTTTTACTGTCAACTCCAAAATGCTCCTGCCAACTCTACAGTAGTGGTGCTGCCGTAACATTATTTTGGTTCTTGCTTCTCTAGCTGTTGAAAAACACAAGTGGTCTGGCAAAGTTAGTCTGTTGAGCTATGAGTAAATGTAGTCATATTGACAATGCGGTCATATCTTGTCTAGATTCATTATGAAATGCAACTTCTCTACAGACACACCCATGCACTCACCATGCTCATATCAGCTGTGATTTGCTCCAGAATACAGATGCAGAGGGAGGGCAGGGCGCTGGCCTTCATCAGAGAGCTTCAGTATCCTGTAGAGGGCTTTGGCTGAAATATTTATCATGTGCATTCTACATGTGATTTAAATATTCCCTTTGGACCATATTTTCTCCTGGATGCTTTGAATAGCAACTCTTAGATAAGGAACGCTTCAGAATCTGTATAGAACTCTGCACACCAGTATTCTGTAGTGTTGTGACTTTATTTGGGTTCTGCGTCTTTGGTTGTTAGGAAAGAGTACATAGGCATATGCATTAAATGTTTATTTGTGTCATTTGTTGGCTATTTACCGCATGTTCCTTCAAAAGAACTAGCACTGTCCCAGATTCCCTTTAAGTGCTGTGGAACATGAAAAATTGTGTAGTAACAGGACTCCCTTTTTAAAAGTCAATACTGAATTAATTGAAGAGAGCTATCAGACACAAGCCATCTAATTTATTTTGTTGGTAGTTTCTTGACATAACATCAGAGTTTAGAGTACATCATGCATTTCTACCGATACCTAAAGACTCTTCATGTTGTTTTTATTGGTATTTTTGTGAGAACTAATATGTTTTTTTAATAGCTAGCTGGCTAATTGCTGTCATTAGGAAGTAAACTCATTACATTTTTGTTTGACATTTTTATTTTGAGTGTTTTTGTTTTGTTGGTTTGCAAAAGTGTGCTATTGTAATTTGTTAGTGCTTAATGAATGCTTTGGGTGTTGTGAGTTCACTTCACTTTTTCAACAACATTTTTGTACTGTGCAGTTTAGTCCCCTTTTTGCCAGTAATGATCTAATGAATGTAGGGGAATATTAAAACATTAAAATATCAAAGGTTTGGATTGGTGAGACTTCATCAGTCCAGATAATTGAATCTTCAGTCTGAAAGAAAATGTATTCAGACTGGGTGTAATGTCACCATAAATAGCCTTACTAACAATGTGCAGAGAGAGATCATATACTTGTACAAGTTGTCCTGTTAGTATGAGCCCAGCAAACGGAGAGAAAGAAACCAATTGTGACCCTATGAGTGGAAGGGAGGGAGTTAGACGTCCTCGGTTGAGATGGAGGGCTGTAATCAGGACCCCACACTGGAAGGGTACAGAGGGCATGGCCAATTACAGGCTCCCTGGGCCTTATGGCATGGTACAGGCCCAGTGCTCCGCTCCGAGTGCCACCCCCTGCCCTCCTCCTGCCACACTCTCCTGGGCCTCTTGTTCACCTCTCCACATGCCACCCTGCTACCCACCAGTCCAGAAACAGAGCAAAGAAGAGGACATGAAAAGACTTTGTATTAGAGAGCAAATACAACACAGAGAGCATTGATGACTAAACGTATCAGATTGTGAGATCTATTCATCTTGTTAAAAACATCCAAAACAAATCTATTTATCTTGTTTAAAACATGCAAAATAAATAGATCCAATTTCAATCAATCACATTTCTCTACAATTTGGAAATTGGAGTCCAAAATGAGTTCTGAAAATACTGAACAAAGTCAATTATATTAATTAAATAGAAACTTCAGTCAAGTATCTTGAAGAAGTATTTACATTGTATTTTATTGAAATATGTCTATAATATAAGTGATATTCACAAAATAAGATGTCATCAGAAGCTCGCATGTCTATATTTGATTGATTTACAAAGCTGACACCTGCCATGTACAGGAAACATTAAATGGCAGACGTGATAGGCTTCAAAGTCTACAGTAGATGTTGTAAAAATTCAAAAGTAGAAAATAAAATAGATTTTTATTTTACCTGTCTCTTTCACCATTTATTTTCTTATCGCCTGCAGTGTCTGCCATATACATAGAGCAGCTGCTTTGAGAAACAGGGTAGGATTTCACATGTTTGAGTGGGTCCTTTCGACTAGGTTTGTCATGAAAGTAGCCATGACAAATATGGCAGCCTTATCTGACTGCTGCACTCACTCACTCTCTCTCTCACTCTCACTCTTTCTTTGGCTGACTCACTCTTCTCTTGATATTTTGCCTGTACTCCCTTCCCTGTTCATGCATTAGGGAGAAGGTTATTCGTTTGAGTAGACCTGTCCCTCTCTATGATAAAATAAGAGACATGCACAGCGAGTGACAGTTCCTCTCACTTGAAGACGCACATTTGTGTCTCTAGCTCGCTCCTTTTTTTTACTCTGAGTCCTTTTGTCACCACATTTTTTTTTTCAGTTCTTTTTTGTACTTTTGATCTTTGGTGGCGCACTCTGGCGGCTGACACCCCTCCTCCCTTGGCGAGCGAGTGAGCGTGTGCGTGCTCGGCGTCTGCTGTGGCTGGTAGGCACGGCATGGGCAAGGGGAAGCCAGCTGTCTCTGACGGGGTTCAGCTGGGGACCGGCTGTCCTCCTCCCTGGCCCCAGTGCTCCAAGAGGTGACTGGCCACTGGGACGGACTTTGGCTGTTGGGAACGGGATGTGTGTGTGTGTGTGTGTGTCTCTGTGTGTGTGTGTATATGTGTGTGTGTGTGTGTGTGTGTGTGTGTGTGTGTGTGTGTGTGTGTGTGTGTGTGTGTGTGTGTGTGTCTGTATGTGTGTGTGTGTGTGTGTGTGTGTGTGTTTGTGTTTGTGTTTGTGTGTGTGTGTGTGTGTGTGTGTGCGTGTGTGTATGTGTCTGTATGTGTGTGTGTGTGTGCAAATGTCCTCATCTCCCAGCTCTGACTCTCTCAGAGTTGATCTGAGCAGAGTTCTACTGTGACCCCACTGAGCTGCAGTTGCTTTCACTTGCCTCCTCCCAGACTCCCAGAGACAGACTCTGTCTTTCCATTTTTTCATATATTTCTCCGCACTACGTAAACATTTATTTTGGCGTGTGTGTGTGTGTGTGTGTGTGTGTGTGTGTGTGTGTGTGTGTGTGTGAGTATGAGTGAGACAGTGAGATAGACAGAAAGAAGAGAGAGAAAAAGAGAGCTGATAAAGATGACAAGCACATCTGAACAGGGATGCGCACCTTGTCTTTTGGTTCATCAGGGAATTAGGAGTGATGAGGAGGATCCCAGAGTGTCTCTGTGCTGCCGCTGTGTGTGTGTGTGTGTGTGTGTGTATTTGTCAGCTGTTTATGTGTGTTTAGAGCTAGTCGCTCTCCTCTAATTAAACCCTCATATATCCCAGCCCTTCTCAGTAGGAGCGCGGCTACACTACAAAAGCCCCGCAGCTCAGCCGCCCAGCGAGGAGCCCGTCCGTCTCGTCTGAAAGGCCCTAATCTGCGTCGCCGCTGTTAATGGCTCCTACCGCAGCTGCTGCTCACCGGCTCAGGTGTGTCCGTGATTGAGGCGCCCGCGTCTGCGTACGATGCTTCCACCCCCCCCCCCCCGCCCCAACATTTACCTGCGGACGGCAGATGGTTCTGCCACCTGCCACCTTCCGTTAACAAGAGGCGCAATTACACATCGCTCCCGCCCGATCGCTGCCTTCCGCCGTGTTAAACCATCTCTTTGTCGTCACCTGCTCTCACACAGCAGTCTCTCACTTGTCATCAGTCTGACACACCCACGAGGGCCAGAATAAACTTCTCACATATGTTTTATTGGTGGCTATTGTTCTGAAGTAGCTTTGGAATTCCCTAAGGATATATAGTAACCTGTGAGAAATATGTAATTTCAGAATCTTTTAATGAGCATTGGGACAATGAATTCTTTTTATTGGTTAAGCCTCGAAAACCTTATCACTTTAACATCCCACATGCTCAGCCAACCCTGCCACAGTAACTGTAGCTATGAGGCATGAATAAACGAGATTCCGCACATCACGGGAACGCGCACGAACGAACTGGGGGAGCTAATGAGTGAGGATGAGATTTGAAGATGACTAAAGTAAGCCATCATGGGATAATTACCTTAATTATGCTGCTTTTGTCACTCATGGCACGCATGAAGCACTGCTTGACAAGGCTCTCTCCATACATAATTAAGCTTTGATTGACAGGCGTAATAAACAGGGTCTAAACGATACATACTGTGCACTGTTGCCAAGAGCTAAAGACAATGAATGAAATAAAAAAGTATGTCAGTGCTCCTTACTTTGTGTGCTTTCTAGCTAAACTATGAAGGGAATACTACTAGTTAACTCCAAAATTACTCATCTGAATATGCAAATTAGCCTTCAATGCCTTTGTACAAAGGCCAGGTGGATGTCAGTTAATTGAAAGCGATAGCCACAAAGCTATGGCAGCGTGCTATTTTAACCGTGACGCCCAGATGTGCTAATTATGGCCTTGAAAATGGGCAAATCGAGAGAAAGACCATCAACACTCATGTGGTAGAATGCGCCAAATAATTCACAGCGCATAAAAAAATAAGTTGATTGTGATTGCTGTCAAATGCAAGTAGCCTAGGCTACTCTCATACTGTACACGTGAATTATTAACGATGTCATCCTTAAATGAATGACTTCAGATACAAATTAAAATTAACTAAACTTTTTGTCAGTTGTTGGAGTGAAATATCTCTGTTGACAGTAGAACGGGCTGGAGTAGGCTAATATTTGATCGATTTTATGTCACATATGTACTAAAACAATGTTAACATTTGACATGCTGTGTTTTACTGTTCCTTGAAATGTGTCCTTACATTGTTGGGTCACATTATGTTCTTCCTAACAGAAAAGTGAAATACTCCCACAGACACTGACTCTTTTGGATAATCAAAGAGGTAAACAAACAAGACTGACTCTGTGAAGAAGGTCAGTCCGAGTTTTACTGATATTTGGTCTGAGTCGAAGAAAAGTGCATTCCTTATCCAGTACTGCTGGCAGAGCCACAATAAACCAATATGAAAGTAGCCCTGATCCAGTTTATCCCTCTCCTTTACACATCTCTCCGTAGAGGGCAGGGAAAAATTCAACATTTGCTCAGTTTACGCCATAAATCCTCAGTGAGAAATTGTTACCGTCCAGCGGCCACCTTTGATCCATAGCCTACTCTGCTGAGCATAGATGGTAGGATGATGGGAACGTTTTTGTGTCCTCCTGGGCACATGCTACAGCTGTCAGATACACTGTCTTAGCAGTGCCGAAGAAGGGGAGGATGGGCACTAGTCAATGTTCCAACACTTTAAGCAGAACGTGATTTAACAAGCAGCAGCACGTGACTGTTGTAACCTGGAGTATTTACTTTAATCCACCGGGCACTTTTTCTTAATCACCTTCTATTAGAGATTGACCTTTTTAGAGAACGATTTTTTTTATGTTTTAGTTTGTAGAGGACAGAGAGATGCCTTCATACCAAATATAGTTTAAGCAGACATATGTAGATTAGAAAAAACCCCCCCTCACCACTTCTAAAAGTAATTTTGCTGTGATAGTCAATGAGACTTTATTTTAATCACTGAGGAATACAAGGACCACCGCTATGTTTAAATAATGATTTAATTCAAGTTTGGGGACACTGTAATGATGTAAATTTAGTCAATTTGTGCTAATGAAAAATATCTTCTTTTTTAAAACTACATTTTCATGGAGACGATAATGTGTTTTAAGAGGGTCAGTAGCCATTAACCTTCCATAATGAGGCACAGTTGGAAATATAGCCTTCAGGAGGCTGGCTTAAGGCATTACATTAGACTCTTTTTTACCTAAAATATTACCTCAGCAGCAGATGCAGATTCCTGATTAAGTCATTACATTCATCCTCAGAGACGGCTATACCATTACCACACACACACACACACACCCACACTTCAAAGAAGAAACACAGCCATCTATAAGATGTCATTAATTGCAAGTGCGGTGAAATATCCTGGGTATGAGTCAGTCTAATTGTAAATTGCCTTCGAGGGTGTTGTTGTTTACATCTTAGGGTGTTTTATGTCTAAGTTATTGACAACAGCCCACCGTTAACCACTTTACTCCACAGAAAAGGGGAAACTTCAAAATATCCATCCTTGTTGTTCACTTTTCTTCTCCGTGATAGGCAGTTTAAAATGACAGCTCGCCTGTTTTATATATTCTTCTTTTCCTCTCTCATTTCCGCTGTGTGCACAGTCTTCCTCTGCTGTGCATTTCCATTCTGTCCCGGCCTCTCTGTAAAACGCATCAGTGCTTTCCAATAAACGGGGAGTTTTCCAGATTCATAACACACATCAAACATTGATTTGTTTTTATTGAAATATGAAGTCTCACTTTGATGAATGGGAACATTATGACACAGGAGATCAAAGCCAGTCTGCGGGCAAAGAGTTGAGGCATATGAAAGTCAGTTGTGATCGCTTCATTCATGCAAGAAGAACACATCAAGTCATGGCCCTCCTGAAAAAGGCCAGTTCCAGTGGTGAGTCACTTGCAATGTGTACACTCCATCTCCTCATTGTCCTCACTCGTCACAAAGAGGTGCTAGCCTAGCTGATATTTATGGCCAAGCTCTCTCCTCTCTAATCTGTAGTGACGCTTCGCCTAATCACCATTGAAAAGCTGTTGAAATTACTGTTACTGTTAAAAGCTGTTAATCATGTAATATCAGTTCTCCCTCTTCAGCATGCCTAATGGCATTTGTTGGAGGCTCTGTTTTTTATTGTAATTACTGTCAAAGTAATTTGAGCATCTTTCACTAAGGCAGTCACATCTGCTACCGCTCTCAGAGGCTCCAGTTAAAAGACAGCGGAGGAACACTCTTACTTTGAATTAGTTTTTTAATTTCAACACTTTCGTTGAATACTTTCTCTATATGGCACTAGCTCCCTTTATGTCTCTTTTCCTCTCTCTCTTGCTCTCCCCCTCTCTTTCTCTCTCTCTCTCGCTCCAGAGGTAGAGTGATAACACACACACACACCGCATATAAAAGGTATTGTGATGTGGTTTTTAATTGTTTACTTTGTACAGACTTGTAATTTTGGTATGGTTACCCCGGAACACATTCCATTGACAATAATAACTCTATGTAGTGTTTTTACCTTAATATGATGTTTTCAAACTCCCGGTACACTCAATTATAATAGGGAGAATAACACTCAGAATGCATGGTATGTACAATAATGTGTGGCATGCGCAAACACAACCTTTTTTAACTTCTTGATGCACTGTGTAAACCAGTGGTTCTTAAACTTCTTGTCTGGCGACCCCCTAAAAAACATGGGCCAAGTCTTGCGACCCCCTTCTCTCTAACCAGCGAAATTTGGTTTTGAAATGTTCGAGGTGGGCATTGGAAGCAGAGGCAGAAAATGTCTTCTCTCATATGTAGGCTATGTCAACACCAAAGGCATTATGTCAATGGCAGCCTTTGACTAAAAGTCAATGAATGAAGTGCACAGACATCTACAAAAAATTAAACAGGTGCTGGGTATGAGGCTTAGCCGAAATATGAAATAATAAAAGGATACCCGCACACTGTTCTTTAAGCTCCCAGAGTGGTTTAATAAGCTACCACGTTTTGACCAGAGGTCTCCGTCAGGTATCATGTAGATCAATGACTCATCTAATTGATACCTGACGGAGACCTCTGGTCGAAACGTTGTAGCTTATTAAACCACTCTGGGAGCTTAAAGAACAGTGTGCGGGTATCTTTTTATTTTTTCATAGCCTTTGACTAAAAGCCTTTAGAAAAATGTCTTTAAACCAGACTGCATACCATTTCGTGACCCCTCCAACATTTTTGCCGACCCCCAGTTAAATAACCCCACTGGGTAACACTTTATAATAACTACACGCAATTCATCATTTATTAAGCATTTGTAAACTATTAGGAAATGGCTTGTTCATCATTTGTAAAGTATTGCTAATACATTATTTCTCATCAGTAAAGCATTTGTACACACAGTTATAAATGGTGTGTTCATAGTAAATAAGCCTATATCTAAAATATGTTTATAAATAATTTTTAATACTTAAAACAATAATAATTTGTTGATGACGGAATATTTCCATTATTTAACAGTTGTTACATACATATGCACTAATGATTTGTTAGGATGTGGATACATGTTTTATAAACCACTTCCTAATACTATAATTCATGATTAACTCAGGAGTTACAAGTGGTTAGTTAATGATATTTTGTGAGCTCATCTAAAGTGAGGACTTTCTATACCTTGCAACACATTGGCAAATTCACATTTTCAGAACTTAACATCCACATACATTTCAGTATTATGAAACTATCAGTCATTTTACCTACTATAGATGTGGCTATGTTAGCTATTGCATGACCCATTTAAAGATGCTCTAAGCGATGCCATGTGTTTTTTAGGCTAAAACATTTTATGTCACTTACGGCAAACATCACCTAACCAACCGCTAGCTGTCTGTGTCCTGAATACACTGTAAAAAAACGCGATCTCTGTGGACAGCCCAGGCTCCAAAAAACGGCAACAAAAACAACCTGGGCAAACCTAGCCCATAAAAACATAACAAACTGTTCCAGCAAAACACAGACGGGAGGGAGGGGGAGGAAGTAGTGAGCTAGTTCTCTGTTTTGTTTGAAAGTCAACAGAAGTGACGTTACCCAGCATCGCTTAGAGCTCCTTTAACTTTCAAATAATTTAGGCCATTTTTCACATGAATAAAGCATTAAACAATACATAATAAACATAATTTGATAAGACAGAGATAGATGCTCAGCTATTTGTGAAGTTATAGGTTTTTTGGGCATATTGCACCTATAGTCAATGCTTTATTTATGTTAACGACAACATTCAATTATGACAGTTAACGGTGTGCACCATTGCCTTGAAAACATTTATTGAGATATAACATGCACACACATGTGTACATACTCAGACACTCTTCTCGCTCTCTCCCTCTCTCTCTTTCTCTCTCTCTCTCTCTCTCTCACACACACACACAGACATAATCCAATCCCCTCTTTCAAAGCTATTTCTCTCGAGTAATCCTGCTTCTCATCCCACACAATATCCATTCTAAGAATATCCGAGAAACAATTTTTGATCTGAAGTTTACCTGAAACCATTCCATTAAGCGGAGCTGAATTAATTATGTCTCGTTCAATGGTGCAAGGATTTCAGATGTAGTTTCAGTGCTCGGGTTAGCATACATCCAATCCAATTGCACATACAAGATTTTGATCCAAGATTAAACTCACTTTTGTATGTGGAAATGGAATCTAAACATTTGAAAGCTCATTTTCTCAGAGCTTACCTTTATGAAAAGCCTTAACCTCGGCAGAAATATGATTGCCAGAGCCAGATTACACGGATGTACTTCAAATGCATGATGCATGGCAATGACAAGTATCATGAAAAGGTACATATCTCAGTTAGAGAGGAGGAAAGGCCATGGTGTTCTGGCATTGAACCTGAATCAGTTTCTTTTAGCGGCCTTCCCTCTGAAGGAGTGATATATTGAAACAGTCTGAGAAGATGGATTCGGCCACTCAAGTGCCATCCACATCACCCCAGTGATTAATAAATAATGGTTAGTTTATGATTGCATAGAGCTTGTATACAGACCTTCTCTTTATGTGGATAATTGATTAACATTTAGCGTTTGGGTACATAAGCAAAGTGTGGAAATGGAAAATCAATTCTAAGCTATTGGCAAGCTCTATTCTGTCACTGCAAAAATACATTGTTGTGTGTGTGTGCGTGTGTGTTTGTGTGTGTGTGTGTGTGTATGTGTTTGTGTGTGCGTGCGTGCGTTTGTGTGTCCGTGCGTGAGTGTGTGTGTGTGTGTGTGTGTGTGCATGCGTGCATGTCTACAAGGAAAAGAAAAAATCCAATAGCATCATTTATGCCTGTCACACTGTCTCTCACTGTCAATGACATGACCTTTATCAATGATTATTACAACCACAACGACCATAAACAACACACTTTATTTCCCACAGAAGAGTTTGCTTGGAGAAAATGTCAGTGTGATCTGGGAATGATTGAATTTAAGCTGTGACGGAGGGACTACTGGTTGTCACGGTTGGCCAAGAGAGGTTGGTGTATTAATCCAGCCTGTGGGTTGGAGATGAAATGACTTGGTCTGGATGTGGTTGTACAATGCATTGGTTTTTATTCAGCACAATGGATTACAACAGTGTGGGGACTTAGCAGAGCCTATGTAGTTTTAAAATGAATGCACTCATCATAATGCTATGTGCATCCATCTGCATATATTTAGTGATACAGTATTTTGACGTATGACTTAATTACAACTAGACAAACACACTTTCATCAGTACACCATCACTGCACATTGCAATTTTTTGCAATATAGCCCTAACCCTAACCATTATATTGTGCAGTGCTTTATGTACCATGTGTGATGTGGAACAAAAGCTGTGAAATCACATATGCTG